>NC_143032.1:75842500-75997500 GCF_057628025.1 Oncorhynchus mykiss
TCTCTCTCTCTCTCTCTCTTTCTCTCATTCTTTCTCTCTCTTTCGCACTCTCTCATTCTCTCTCTCTTATTCTCTCGCTCTCTGTTTTCTTCTTCTCTCTCTTTCTCTTTCTCTCTCTCTCTTTCTCACTCTCTTTATCTCACCATCTCTTATTTTCTTACTCTCACTCTGTTTTCTTCTCCTCTTTCTCTCTCTCTCTTTCTCCCCCTTCTTTCTCTTTTATGAAATTAGTTGTAGTTTGATTGTTCTGATGCTCAATTTTGTCTGGAAAATGTACATGGTGAGAAACACGTCTGGGTTTATAAGACAAAGCTGTAAACTCTTTTTCCAAATGGAGGTCGTGCTGGAAGGGGCCTGTTCCGTTCTGTTCGGTTTGGGCTGTGGATTTACAGCCACAGCCAAGGGGATGAAACTCTGTTAAACTCTTCTAAATTGGGGACTGCTCTGTCATCTGACACATCATCGCTTTCACACGTTGAGGTTCAAGTGTAGGGACTGAACCTCAAGTTCTAAGGACCAAGCCTGGAAATATATAGGAAGATAGATGGTTTTGCTTCAGCATTCCAATCCGGCATGGTTTATTTTTGTTGGAAACATAATTGTCTGTGGCTAGGATTTGGAAGTACATTTTACCCGCAAATTCTGCCAGGAAATAAGAAGCAGTTGTTAGTGCCCCCTAGGGGTGACCTAGTGTACATTCTGCTGATTACTAGACAGAGTCAAAGCAAAGGTTTTACTATGAAAAAACACGTGTCTTTTGTCATGTACTGCATTGTTGTGTCATGGGATTGGACTGCATTTTAAGGAAAACTTCTAGGATTAAAGGCATGCTTATTTAATGTAACCATTTACTTTAACCTGACATACTGCAGCTATACTGTTGTTCTACTGTTGTTCCATTTAATGTATTATTTATTTGTGGGGAAATGGAGAAAGTTCTCTGTAGTACACGGTTCAGCATGTATTTTACCGTCATACATATAGGTATAACAAGTTGTAGTAAATGTACTGCAGTGTGCCATGAGGTGCGTTTTCACCAGCTTCCTGCACTGGGAAAAGGTGATAAGGACACAGGTGTGCTGAAGAGTTACGTGGACCACTACAGAGACAGAGGACCTTTTGCGGAGTTAGTCAGGGGGTTTCAATCCTGACAGAAAGTGTTCATTAACATCTTTATTTATATCCAATCCATTGCAAATAGAACAAGTACTATTCCCATCTGGTGACAATTCCCCATAATGTCTGTCATTGAGTACAACCCCCCCCCCAAAAAATAGGAGAAAAAAAATTCAAGGGACCCTCTCCCCCCTCAGCCCTGCATCCTGGTTCAGTCCAACCTGAGCATAGGGGTCTAGTGTCACCCCCAAGGTAATTTTCTGTGTCATTTGTCGAAAGAACTCCACTGAATACTCAAGAAGCAAAGTTTAGGCTCGAACATGTGGATCTTTTTGTTGCTCACGCTGGCCTTTTCTGCCACAGGAATGACGGAAGAAAATGTCACAGATACAGCTATTGAAGAGAGACCTGTAATAGCCAAGGGCATACTAAAGGTAAGTCTTACCGATGTGGTGATTCAGTTAGTGAAATGACTGTACTTGGTTTAACGTCATACCTTGGAGCAGGACACATATTTATTGCTAACACATGGAGGCTACGCTATCTTTAATCTAACTGCAGAGAAGCACATTTCACATGGTGGTCGTGGTGAATGACGAATGCTCATTGTCTGTTCCTCTTTCCCTCAGGCTCCAAGTGTAGTTGGATGAGCCATCAAGAAGATGCCTGAGCTCTATACATTCCTTATGGAGCGATGGGCATTGTAGTATCCTTCTATTGTGGTTTCTGTGGAGGTTTCAGATAGAGTTATGGGCATTGCAGTAGCATTTTATTGTGGTTACTATGTAGATTTGTAACAGGCTGATCGCTTCTTGTCAGATCAAGTCTGCATTGAACTGTACTGAGTTGTCATTACCTCATATGGTTACAAAGCCTTTTTGTATTTTCTCACAACCTCCCAGATAAACAAGACAATTTGTGTTAGCGACAGCCCAGTTTTATACCAGCATGAATTGGCCTCAAACCACAAGTGTGTCTAACCAGGCCTTCGGGAAACATAATTATTTGAAACCATCATGTGTCAGTGTTTAAGTATGTTTAATGATGTTTGACCTCAGTGGAAATATATCCAGAAGTAGATTGTTCTTGTATTCTACAGACAGAGATTGAGCCTAGTCCTGGACTTAAACTGGAGAATCAGGGAATGAACATCAGAGAATGCTTTATGGAGAATCTTCTTAGAAATAGATGTTTAGTCCAAGACTGGGTTTAATCTGTCTTCAGGATATCGGCTGTACATGTTTTTTCCTTGATCCTCCTTTCCACTGAAGTCACAACCTGGAATATGATTCAGGAGAGGAGAAGAATCCACGTCTGATCTTCTATGATGATAAGGATGAGGTTGTTCAGGTTAGATATGGATTCCCATTCAAGGTGTTACATGTCACCTACTGTACGTGTCAGACAAAGATTATCAGCAAAATGCTTGGGGAAATAACATCTATTTTCCTGAGCTTGACTCAAGCGTGGCAAGATTAGGGAGGGATAAATAACTAATTGAAGAAGGCATTATGCAAGGAAAAAACAAGAGCATATCAGTGTAGTCTGAAACAGTTCAAGAGAATGTGATGTTAATAAATCCTCTGTGTCTTTTGTGAACCTATTGCATTACGGTCATTATGGATATCATGGTCATTATAGTTATTATGGTCATTATGGTTATTATGGTCATTATAGTTATTATGGTCATTATGGTCATTATAGTTATTATGGTCATTATAGTTATTATGGTTATTATGGTTAGTATGGTCATTATGGTCATTATAGTTATTACGGTCATTATGGTCATTATAGTTATTATGGTCATTATGGTCATTATAGTTATTACGGTCATTATAGTTATTATAGTTAGTATGGTTAGTATGGTCATTATAGTTATTATGGTCATTATAGTTATTATGGTCATTATGGTTATTATGGTCATTATAGTTATTATGGTCATTATGGTCATCATAGTTATTATAGTTATTATGGTCATTATGGTCATTATAGTTATTATGGTCATTATGGTCATTATAGTTATTACGGTCATTATAGTTATTATGGTCATTATGGTCATTATAGTTATTATGGTCATTATGGTCATTATAGTTATTATGGTCATTATGGTCATTATAGTTATTACGGTCATTATAGTTATTATGGTCATTATAGTTATTATGGTCATTATGGTTAGTATGGTCATTATGGTCATTATAGTTATTATGGTTATTATAGTTATTATGGTCATTATGGATATCATGGTCATTATAGTTATTATGGTCATTATGGTTAGTATGGTTATTATGGTCATTATAGTTATTATGGTTATTATAGTTATTATGGTCATTATGGTTAGTATGGTCATTATGGTCATTATAGTTATTATGGTCATTATAGTTAGTATGGTCATTATAGTTATTATGGTCATTATGGTCATTATAGTCATTATGGTCATTATAGTTATTATGGTCATTATGGTTAGTATGGTCATTATGGTCATTATAGTTATTATGGTCATTATAGTTAGTATGGTCATTATAGTTATTATGGTCATTATGGTCATTATAGTTATTATGGTCATTATGGTCATTATGGTCATTATAGTTATTATGGTCATTATAGTTATTATGGTCATTATAGTTATTATGGTCATTATGGTCATTATAGTTATTATGGTCATTATAGTTAGTATGGTCATTATAGTTATTATGGTCATTATGGTCATTATAGTTATTATGGTCATTATGGTCATTATGGTCATTATAGTTATTATGGTCATTATAGTTATTATGGTCATTATGGTCATTATAGTTATTATGGTCATTATGGTCATTATAGTTAGTATGGTCATTATAGTTATTATAGTCATTATAGTTATTATAGTTATTATGGTCATTATAGTTATTATGGTCATTATAGTTATTATGGTCATTATAGTCATTATGGTCATTATAGTTATTATGGTCATTATAGTTATTATGGTCATTATGGTCATTATAGTTATTATGGTCATTATAGTTATTATGGTCATTATGGTCATTATAGTTATTATGGTCATTATAGTTATTATGGTCATTATAGTTATTATGGTCATTGTAGTTATTATGGTCATTATGGTCATTATAGTTATTATGGTCATTATAGTTATTATGGTCATTATAGTTATTATGGTCATTATAGTTAGTATGGTCATTATAGTTAGTATGGTCATTATAGTTATTATGGTCATTATAGTTAGTATGGTTATTATAGTTATTATAGTCATTATAGTTATTATAGTTATTATGGTCATTATGGTCATTATAGTTATTATGGTCATTATGGTTAGTATGGTCATTATGGTCATTATAGTTAGTATGGTTATTATAGTTATTATAGTCATTATAGTTATTATAGTTATTATGGTCATTATGGTCATTATAGTTATTATGGTCATTATAGTTATTATGGTTATTATAGTTAGTATGGTCATTATGGTCATTATAGTTAGTATGGTTATTATAGTTATTTTAGTCACTATAGTTATTATAGTTATTATGGTCATTATGGTTAGTATGGTCATTATGGTCATTATAGTTAGTATGGTTATTATAGTTATTATAGTCATTATAGTTATTATAGTTATTACGGTCATTATAGTTATTATGGTCATTATAGTTATTATGGTCATTATGGTTAGTATGGTCATTATGGTCATTATAGTTAGTATGGTTATTATAGTTATTATAGTCATTATAGTTATTATAGTTATTATGGTCATTATGGTCATTATAGTTATTATGGTCATTATAGTTATTATGGTTATTATAGTTAGTATGGTCATTATGGTCATTATAGTTATTATGGTCATTATGGTCATTATGGTTATTATAGTTATTATGGTTATTATAGTTAGTATGGTTAGTATGGTCATTATAGTTATTATGGTCATTATAGTTATTATGGTTATTATAGTTAGTATGGTCATTATGGTCATTATAGTTATTATGGTCATTATGGTCATTATGGTTAGTATGGTCATTATAGTTATTATGGTCATTATAGTTATTATGGTCATTATAGTTATTATGGTCATTATAGTTATTATGGTCATTATAGTTATTATGGTTATTATAGTTAGTATGGTTATCATGGTCGCTTGCCTGTACTGAATGTAAGCATGTTGTATGTGTTGTATCAGACTGTCCCTGTGAAGAAGATGAAGGTGGATGAGATCAGTAGCCTGCTGGACTCTCTGGGTTTCTACAAGAGATCTCAGAAGGGAGAGGAGGTGCCAAAGGAGTTTCAACACTTTCCCCTGAGAGCCCCCAGGGACGAGTTGTGAGCACAATAAGATCTGGTGGCCAGACTCTGTCACTGCATCCAGTCACAGATGATGAGAGGGGTCCCAAGGTCACAACATGAGCCAGACCCTAATTTGAGAACAAACGACTCGGTGCAGCTATACAGAGCAGAGCCTACCACACTGTCTCTTTTAAAATATACATTTGTCAATAAAAGTTTAAACAAGTTACATAGAATGTGTCTCATGCTGACTCTGTGGTATAATATGCTGTCTGTCTTCCATCCAAATAAAACGCTGTACAGTAGAGTTTCAGCAGGTAATGACAGCAGTTAGCGTACCAAAAAGGTAATGTTGACTTAAAAGATTACCTTCATTAATCCTGAACCTATTACAGGGTACTGTTTCATTGGTTTTATGTATACTAAACAAAAATATAAACGCAACATGTAAAATGTTGGTCCCATGATTCATGAGCTGAAATAAAAGATCCCTGAAATGTTCCATATGCACAAAAAAAAAATGTATTGCTCTCAAATGTGTTAACACCCGTGTTAGCGAGCATTTCTTCTTTTCCAAGATAATCCATCCACCTGATAAGTGTGCCATATCAAGAAGCTGATTAAACAACATGATCATTACACAGATGCACCTTGTGCTGGGGACAATAAAATGCCACTCTAAAATGTGAAGTTTTGTCACACAACAAAATGCCACAGATGTCTCAAGTTTTGAGGGAGCATGCAATTGGCATGCTGACTTCAGGAATGTCCACCAGAGCTACAGTGCCTTGCGAAAGTATTCGACCCCCTTGAACTTTGCAACCTTTTGCCACATATCAGGCTTCAAACATAAAGATATAAAACTGTATTTTTTTGTGAAGAATCAACAACAAGTGGGACACAATCATGAAGTGGAACGACATTTATTGGATATTTCAAACTTTTTTAACAAATCAAAAACTGAAAAATTGGGCGTGCAAAATTATTCAGCCCCCTTAAGATAATACTTTGTAGCGCCACCTTTTGCTGCGATTACAGCTGTAAGTCGCTTGGGGTATGTCTCTATCAGTTTTGCACATCGAGAGACTGAATTTTTTTCCCATTCCTCCTTGCAAAACAGCTCGAGCTCAGTGAGGTTGGATGGAGAGCATTTGTGAACAGCAGTTTTCAGTTCTTTCCACAGATTCTCGATTGGATTCAGGTCTGGACTTTGACTTGGCCATCCTAACACCTGGATATGTTTATTTTTGAACCATTCCATTGTAGATTTTGCTTTATGTTTTGGATCATTGTCTTGTTGGAAGACAAATCTCCGTCCCAGTCTCAGGTCTTTTGCAGACTCCATCAGGTTTTCTTCCAGAATGGTCCTGTATTTGGCTCCATCCATCTTCCCATCAATTTTAACCATCTTCCCTGTCCCTGCTGAAGAAAAGCAGGCCCAAACCATGATGCTGCCACCACCATGTTTGACAGTGGGGATGGTGTGTTGCTTTTACGCCAAACATAACGTTTTGCATTGTTGCCAAAAGTTCAATTTTGGTTTCATCTGACCAGAGCACCTTCTTCCACATGTTTGGTGTGTCTCCCAGGTGGCTTGTGGCAAACTTTAACCGACACTTTTTATGGATATCTTTAAGAAATGGCTTTCTTCTTGCCACTCTTCCATAAAGGCCAGATTTGTGCAATATGCGACTGATTGTTGTCCTATGGACAGAGTCTCCCACCTCAGCTGTAGATCTCTGCAGTTCATCCAGAGTGATCATGGGCCTCTTGGCTGCATCTCTGATCAGTCTTCTCCTTGTATGAGCTGAAAGTTTAGAGGGACGGCCAGGTCTTGGTAGATTTGCAGTGGTCTGATACTCCTTCCATTTCAATATTATCGCTTGCACAGTGCTCCTTGCTTGGGATGTTTAAAGCTTGGGAAATCTTTTTGTATCCAAATCCGGCTTTAAACTTCTTCACAACAGTATCTCGGACCTGCCTGGTGTGTTCCTTGTTCTTCATGATGCTCTCTGCGCTTTTAACGGACCTCTGAGACTATCACAGTGCAGGTGCATTTATACGGAGACTTGATTACACACAGGTGGATTGTATTTATCATCATTAGTCATTTAGGTCAACATTGGATCATTCAGAGATCCTCACTGAACTTCTGGAGAGAGTTTGCTGCACTGAAAGTAAAGGGGCTGGATAATTTTGCACGCCCAATTTTTCAGTTTTTGATTTGTTAAAAAAGTTTGAAATATCCAATAAATGTCGTTCCACTTCATGATTGTGTCCCACTTGTTGTTGATTCTTCACAAAAAAATACAGTTTTATATCTTTATGTTTGAAGCCTGAAATGTGGCAAAAGGTCGCAAAGTTCAAGGGGGCCGAATACTTTTGCAAGGCACTGTATTTCCAGAGAATTGAATGTTCATTTCTTTAGCAAAAGCCGCCTCCAATATTGTTTTAGAGAATTTAGCAGTACGTCCAACCAGCCTCACAACCGCAGACCACGTTTAACCACGCCATCCAAGGACTCCATGTCTGGCTTCTTCATCTGTAACTTACTAAAATCATTGAAATTGTTGCATGTTGCATTTTTATTTTTGTTCAGTATATTTTCAGTTTTCTCCTTATTAATTTTTTCATTTGTCATCTAAAAACCGCTGATTGCCATCATACTTTCTCCTCCCACATATTAAACCCTAATAATAACATAGTGAATACAGAGACAGAGACACGCTCCTAGGTCTGTCAAGGGTGCTAATCCTCTGTCTTCCTCCTCCCACCACTCCGATAATCTGATTAGTAGACGCTGCTGTCTGGTTAACTGACTAATCCCTGTAGTCCTCAATCAGGGACACACACACTCTGTCTTCTGTTTCTATACACCAATTTATTTTCTATTAGTTTAAGAATAGCATACATTTTTCTGGACACACACAGAGTGGTAGCGGTACATGGTTGTATTGGGCCACAATGCCTGTGTTCTACTCCCCCATACCCCAGAACCTCCGGATGGGCCTGGCCTCTGTCGGTGGATCCGTGTTCACTAACAACAGGACAGGGGACTTTAGCAGTGACTACAACAAGGACCAGGATGATAAAACAGGTAGGCCTGTTGCCTGCTACAATATATGGAGTACTGTATGCTGTATAATGCCTGTGTCAAATATTATTGGGGATTTTGTTTTGTTTTAGGAAAGTATTTTATATATTTTTGGATATATTTTTGGATATTCAGGAAAGCATTTGTATAATTCAAATTGCGAAACTTCAAATATAAATAGTTTTATGTTTTTATATTCCAGTCAATGAGTTGGTGTCTCACCTACCCCTTCAGATGATCCTGTACTTCAACATATTCTATTTCCCATGCTGGTGGGTCTCTGCTGTTCTCATGCTGGATCTAAAGGTGACTTTTTCCCTACTGACTTCAGAGGTTTCCCCCAAGGTTTCCCAACTCTCAATTTATTATGTATGGAATACCCAGATCAATAATACAATATGTCTTTCTTGTCATAGTTGTATTACCTGCCTGGGTACTACCAGGCTCTACTTGTGACTGGAGTGGTTCTGCTTACCATCTGTGAAATGACCAGGCTCTATTTGGGCTATATCGGAAACCTCAAAGAGAAGGTAACTGAATCTAACTTCCTCTCTGGAAACGCTTCTCCTCTCCCCCTCTCTCCTTCACTGTCTACCCCTTTCCCACAAACTCAATGAATATCTGATCTGATACACTGCCTGTTTAAGTACCCTGTGTGAGTAGGTGTGTAAACATTCCCACTGCGCGCACACTTGGCTAGGACGCAACACTAAGTGTCTGACTGTGTGTGTGTGTGTCTTCATACATCTGTGTGTGTATGTCTCTTTCTCCCTGTCTCTTCCACTCTGTCGCTTCAGTCTCTTTCTCTGTGTTCCTCCCTCTGTGATCAGGTGCCAGAGCTGGCTGGGTTCTGGCTGATATCCTTCCTGTTCCAGCTGCCCATTCTACTCTTCTTCCTGACTGACGAGGACATCATCATCCTCCCTCTGGAGAGGGCCGTCCACTCCATCTACCTTCTCTTCATCCTCTCAGAGCTCCTGGCTTCCTTCTTCGCCCTCAGGTAGGATGATGTACTGTATAGTACTGTATGCCATTTATCAGATGCTTTTACCCACAACCTTGGCGTTTCTAGTGCCATGCTCTATAACCTGAGCCATATAGGAGCCATCACAGAGGAGTGTCTATGGAAAGCTGATGTAGACTTATACTGTCAGTGGAATCAACCAATCTCATGCAGAGCGTGGACAGCAGAAAAAAGTATATGTTTACCTCTCAATGGTCGTGGCATCTGTTCAGAGACAGTCATGATATGTAATATATTCCTATTCTCTCTCTCCCTTCTTCTTCTGCTTCTTCTGCTTCTTCCTCTTCTTCTTCACCCTCAGGGCCATGACCAGGAAGTTAACCCTGCTGTTCCACCTCAGGCAGTTTGGGGAGGTGGAAAACCTTCATCACCTCCACCATCACCACCTCCACATAGCGGGAAAGAGCCCAGCCTTCGGCATGCCATATTATGGGAGGACTGTTCTGCCCATGCCACCACACACCAATAACGTTCACAGCCACTGATAGAGCACAGAGAGACAACCAGGAACACTGTGACTGGGATGGATGGGACTGGGAGATGGGGTATGATCTGGAGGGAAAGGCGTAGGGGTGAATAGTTTAATGTGGAAGAGAGTTCTTGAAGGGACTGGGAGATGGGGTATGATCTGGAGGTAAAGTCGTAGGGGTGAATACAGCCTTGAAATGATTTTCCAAAGAGGGAGGAAGCTTTTGAAGTGTTCCATGATGTTCAAAATATAATGCTGGATTTTGTCATCTTTATGAAAAGATGAGTTGATGCACTGTTTTATAATTGTTGTGTTTTCATTTCTAGATATAAAACACGTGTAAAAAATATTATTGGACACCGGTAGTAGTGATGGTCATAACATATTAGAACCACATGGTGGCACTAAATGGCCATAAGAGGGGTTAGTAATAAACTGAAAAGTGTTGCAAAGTCCCAATTTGTCAGGCAGAATAATCACAAAGTGTCATGATGCACAGATACTGGTTAGAGAGCCTTTCTGATTGTCTATACAAGTGAAGCTTGTCAGGAGCTGGTCAGAAGCTGGTCAGAAGCTGTCAGAAGCTGTCAGGAGCTGTCAGAAACTGGTCAGAATCTGTCAGGAGCTGGTCAGAAGCTGTCAGGAGCTGTCAGAAAGTGGTCAGAAGCTGTCAGAAGTTGGTCAGAAGCTGTCAGGAGTTTGTCAGAAGTTGGTCAGAAGCTGTCAGGAGCTGTCAGGAGTTTGTCAGAAGTTGGTCAGGAGCTGTCAGAAGCTGGTCAGAAGCTGTCAGGAGCTGTCAGAAGCTGGTAAGAATCTGCCAGGAGCTGTCAGGAGCTGTCAGGAGTTTGTCAGAAGTTGGTCAGAAGCTGTCAGGAGCTGTAAGGAGACAGGAACAAAGGCAGCACAGTTTAAAAGAGCACTTTTGAAAATATGCTGGATAACACATCTCAAATTAACATGAATTAAATGACCATCCTGTACACCAGACAACAAGTTATTTGTTCGAGAAGGAGTGGTTCTCTTCCAAGATTTAAAAGTTATCTTTCAACAACACATTTCAACTAAAAACATCTAATAACCAGCATACAAGCAACCTTGTACCTGACCACCAATCCTAAAGGTTGTCTACAAATAACAAAATGATTATATATCACTAAATAGAAATCACAGCCTCAATGTGTTTCGAGTCAAGCTTATCTCTCTCTAGCCCATCAAATCGATCTGATCACTATCTGATCGAGATTTGTGGCATCTACACATGGTAATAAAATGGGTCTCTTATCTTCGTTCATATTGTGACCAGATTCAATGGCCCCTCCCTGTATGCAAATGATTCCAACCTGCTTTGCACCCCTATTGTGGCATAAGCTGCATCAATTGAGAGAAAATAGCACACTTTTAAAGTCAATACTTTTATACTCTCATCATTACAGCCTACTTTTGTTATGCAACGATGTAAGACTGGGCGTAATAGGCTACTGTCCCTATGACCTCGAGCTGTCCACAGCCATACAAATAAGTATTAAGGAGAAGCTCTCCCATCCCTAAAATAGTCACCACACAAATTAGCTGAGTATCTGGATGTGTTTACAAAATACAATTATTGCACATTATAAATAAAAATGACTCTTAGCTCCTAATGTAACCTAAAAACAGAAACATGTTCCGTTACAGAGTAGACTACAAAGTGAGTCTCTGAATGGCGCAAAGCAATGTCCAAATAGGTCTGGACAGGGTTGTTCTTTTCGCATGGATGTTTATATACGTTGTCTTTATATAATTGTAATCTTGTATTGCAATAACCTTTAGCATAGGGCTAAACAGTACCAAAGGGAAAAAAGTGACAAGCTGGCAGAACGACCCTGTTTTAGTTTCCGCCAAATAATTGACCAGTGATAATTCGCTGACGGAACATCAATATGATAACCTATTGCGAGACTCACGGGGGGGGGGAAATCGATAAAAAGTGCAATCGATAAAAAGGGCAAAGGAGCACACATGTAAAGCAAATGGCTTTATAAAGGAATAAAGTGTACATCTAGAAGTAGCTTAAAGAGTCCTTCGTTTTGAAGCCTACATTATATTGGACAGTGGCCTCGCTCATGCTTCCAGAAAGCTATGCGCCGTTATGCATCAGTTTGGACATCTTCTGCACTTTATTGAAAGCTGGAAAATGCTAAAAGACTATTCACCACCCATCCACCGTTCATTCTGACTTGTTTTTATTTATTTCACCTCTATTTAACCAGGTAGGTTCTCATTTACAACTGCGACCTGGCCAACACAGAGTTAAACATAAACAAACGCACAGTCAATAACACAATAGAAAAACTAGATCTAAACATTAGGCATTCATATTATACCTGACCATACACTTGTCATGTACTGCGCTCTTCTGCAGTGACTCCATCATAGTCTGTCCCATGGATCACTAATACAGCTTGAGATCAGTTCTGCTATTACAGTCATATTCCCTTACTGTAGCCGATGTTTTTAAATATTTAATGTTGCGTTGGCACTGGACGTGGGAACATGATAACCATTTTTCTCTCATTCTGGATGATATCTCTTTACGCATATCTTTATTTCTATATAATATAATATGCCTATTTTATTCTGAGCTGGACATGGTATTGGACAGTGGCATCTGACAACAGTAGGCGCATAGTTTCTAATGAAGACCATGATCGTAATTCAACTGTCCAGTGTGATTTTTTTTTAGATGGCGGGACAACCGTGACGTTAGCCAAATGTCTAAGCTTTCTTGTCCGTATTCGTTTACACTTCAAGGATAAGATGCATCTTCGACTGGCCCTGGCGGTCAGGAAGATCTAATCATGATCAGATCACAATACGTTTTTTGATTTTCTAAACCTCTTGACAAATCAACTCAAATGTATTTATAAAGCCCTTCTTACATCAGCTGATATCTCAAAGTGCTGTACAGAAACCCAGCCTAAAACCCCAAACAGCAAGCAATGCAGGTGTAGAAGCACAGTGGCTGGGAAAAACTCCCTAGAAAGGCCAAAACCTAGGAAGAAACCTAGACAGGAACCAGGCTATGAGGGGTGGCCAGTCCTCTTCTGGCTGTGCCGGGTGGAGATTATAACAGAACATGGCCAAGATGTTCAAATGTTCATAGATGACCAGCATGGTCAAATAACAATAATCACAGTGGTTGTAGAGGGTGCAACAGATCAGCACCTCAGGAGTAAATGTCAGTTGGCTTTTCATAGCCGATCATTCAGAGTATTTCTACCGCTCCTGCTGTCTCTAGAGAATTGAAAACAGCAGGTCTGGGACAGGTAGCACGTCCGGTGAACAGGTCAGGGTTCCATAGCCGCAGGCAGAACAGTTAAAAATGGAGCAGCAGAACGACCAGGTGGACTGAGGACAGCAAGGAGTCATCAGGCCAGGTAGTCCTGAGGTTATCCTGAGGCATGGTCCTAGCCTCCTAGGGCTCAAAATCAGGACAATGGACACATGTTAGAACCAGGTATGAACGGAACTTTTGACTGATATAGCCTATTGAATCCAACCTCTGCTTATGAAATGTAGTCCTGTGTAATAGCATTTTCCTCATGTTCTCTCTATTCCAGAGAAACTGCTCAACAGATGACCCTGCCCTCCCTGCCCTTCTCCTGAATCATGTTTACAATGTTTGAACACCATTTGACATTGAAAAGGAATATGGAGTAGAAACCGTGGTGAGAAAAAAAGTTTACACAATTCCCTAAGGAGTTCCAGGATTTATCTTAGACACAGGCCACTCCGGCTTCTCAGGATTCTCATCAAATTGCCTTTCATTGGCTGAGTGTGGTGAATAAAAGCCTGTTCACTACCTCATCAAATATATTGTTTCTCCTTGTGCTTTCACCTCCCTTTGAAATGGACCTGCGAGTGTCTGAGTGTCTCTCTCTCTGTCTGGAACCCAGCATACTTTTTATTGTATTTCTTCTGGATTTTATTAATATCCCTGCAGAGTACGGTCATCTCTCTCTCTCTCTCTCTCTCTCTCTCTCTCTCTCTCTCTCTCTCTCTCGTTTTTTTTCTCTCTCTCTCTCTCTCTTTTTCTCTCTCCCACCCGCTCTCTCTTTCTCTCGCCATCTCTTTCTCTCTCTCTTTCTCTCTCTCTCTCTCTCTCTCTCTCTCTCTCTCTTTTCTCTCTCTCCCACTCGCTCTCTCTCTCTTCCTCTCTCCATCTCTTTCTCTCTCGCGCTCTCTCTTTCTCTCTCTCTTTCTTTCTCTCTCTCTTGCTCTCACTCTCTCTCCCTCTTCTGAGGTAGCAGACCTGTCTTCTCCTTAATTATAATTGGGTGCAGCTTGAAGGTAATCAGAAATGTGATCCCTGGGACATGTGGTGGCGGTGCTGTGAGAGCTGTGTGAAACCTGATGAGAAACAACAGCCTCCTGGATCTGAGTGTGTTTTTTTGAGAGGGTGGGACAACCGTGACTTTGGCCAAATTTAAAAGATTTCTTTGTCTGTATCAGTTTACACTTCAAGGATATCCGTATAAGATGCATCTTCGACTAGCTCTGGAAGTGGTCAGGAATATCTCATCACGATCAGATCACAATGCGCCTTTTGAAAATCAGGACAACTGATGCATGTTAGAAGGGGCTTTTGACAGATATAGCCTATTTAAAAATCCAACCCCTGCTTATGAAATGTAGTCCTATGTAATACCATTTTCCTCATGGTCTCCCTGTGAATGAAGGCACCCCTGATCACCCGCACACAGTTCATTTTCATAGCACCACTTTGCTCGTATAATTCCTTTTTGCATCTATTTGCTCTCCTCATCTCACCTTGTCCCTTTGCTTGTGGACTTCAGTGCACAACACAACAGCTGTCTGTGACCAGGATTAAAAACCTCTCCAAACCAAATCTTCATACCATAAACTGCTACACAGCCCACATCATTGTCACCATATTAACGTTATTGTCAACAAACTAGAACTAACGCGCAAGTAAACCAAATCCAATCCATGGCTGGCCCCTGTAGCAATAAATGTATAAACACAAAAGCTTACCTTGACTTGGAAGACTTGCAGTGTTGGATAACCTTAGCCAGCTTAGCTTACATAAATAGCATTCCTCCCTGTTTGTCAGGTTGTTGAGTAGACTAAATTAGCTCTATTAGCTAGCTAAGTAAGTGAAAAATATATGAAATATAGCTAGCTCTTTCTTGCTCTATCTTTCTCTCTCTCCCTGCTACTTCACCTTCATTTTTGAAGAAATTAATTAGTATTTTACTCTCTTTGACTAACTACTCAACACATTTTATCCACTGCAGTGCTAGCTAGCTGTAGCTTATGCTTTCAGTACTAGATTAATTCTGATCCTTTGAATGGATGCACAAGATGTTAATTCATACTGACAGCACTGATAGGTTGGAGGACGTCCTCCGGAAGTTGTCATGATTACTGTGTAAGTCTATGGAAGGTGGTGAGAACCACGAGCCTCCTAGGTATTGTATTGAAGTCAATGTACCCAGAGGAGGAAGGAAGCTAGCTCTCCTCCAGCTACACCATTGTGTTACCCTACAGAGTGCTGTTGAGGCTACTGCAGAACTTCATTGCAAAACAGTGTGACTTAATCAGTCATTTGGTGACGTGAATATATTTTGTTTATTACAAAAGGATAGCTTTTTTAATGTTCCTCTATTTTGATTTTTATGTAATTCACTGAGTAGGATGGTCCTCCCCTTCCTCCTTTGAGGAGCCTCCACTGATGTATTCCACTATTTTTACAACTAGTAGGGTGCATATGTCACAGGCACAATCTCAGTATAGACAATACCAAACATGGACACCTTTCTCAGCCAACTCTTTATTTCTATCCCATCTCTAATGCTCTACCACTGAGCTCAGAGATAATAAATAGATTTTGACACCATCCTCTTATGTATTGGGATGCAGGTGAAGATTGGCGGCGGGAGATTGCCTGTGTTAGGGGAATGCCAGGGCTCAGACTAATTCACTTCCTTTAGTCAGTGGTTTAAATGGCCACTCAGGGTTCTGCATTATGAATATGACAGCAGAGTGGGGCAGCTGGGCTCGTTGATATTGCCATGCATGAGCTAACTGAGCGTCAATTTTTTTTATCTATTTCGTGAATAGTATTTCGATTTTTGCAATGATTTTTAGTGTTTTTTTATGCCTGTATTTACCTTGGTGTATTATGTTCATTTAAGTTAACCATTTACTGCAGTGCCACTGCTACTTTCTGGACAACTGTCCCAACTAGTGCAGCTCACCAATCAATGAGCATATTATTACTGCTCTTATCTTGGATTGATCTATATCACAGCTGATAGTCCTCAGAGTCAGAACTCACCTCAAATTAATCACAAAACTACAGTACACTAGCAGGTTCCAAAGACTGTCCAGGATGGGGCACAAAGACATGTTCCAAAGACTGTCCAGGATGGGGCACAAAGACATGTTCCAAAGACTGTCCTGGATAGGGCACAAATACATGTTCCAAAGACTGTCCTGAATGGGGCATAAATACATATTCCAAAGACTGTCCTGGATGGGGCACAAAGACATATTCAACACTAGGTTGAATAGTGACCATATGCTTGTCTTGCTGGTGTAGTTTTGCTGGTGTAGTTTTGTGATCCATTTGAGCTGAGTTCTGAGGACTCTCAGCTGTGATATAGATTGTTATATTTTGAAAAGAGGGAGCAGAAGGAGCTTGACGTTTTGATGAGCGTGTGGTTTGAGGACGAAACCAGTAGAGGATTCCTCACGATGAGACAACACATCTGGTCTAATAGATCTCCTATGGATTCAACCACAGCTTGATTCACACACTCAGACACACATGCACGTACGATCGCAGACACACACATACACACACACAGGCACATGTGCACACACACGCACACGCACGCACACACAATAATTTCAGACATGCAAATGTGATGTGTTCTGAAATCCTTTCAACCCTTCCCTTCTATGTACTGCAGGCCCCCAAAGCGTCAAAGATGAAAAACAAACAGCATTACTCGCAGTAAAATAACTTAAAAATGGAAATTATGTGTACATCAGAACATTTCTTAGGGTTATGGCTAGGGTTAGAGTTAGGGGTAGGGTTGAGACTAGGGTTAGGTTTAGAGTTAGGTGTAGGGTTGAGACTAGGGTTAGTGGACTCCATCAGAACACAGTGGACTCCATCATTCTTAAATGGTAGAAGTTTGGAACCACCAAGACTCTTCCTAGAGCTGGCTGCCCAGCCAAACTGAACAATCGTGGGAGAAGGGCCTTGGTCAGGGAGATTACCAATAACCCGATGATCACTCTGACAGACCTCCAGAGTTCCTCTGGGGAGATGGGAGAACATTACAGAAGGACAACCATCTCTGCAGCATTCCACCAATCAGGCCTTTATGGTAGAGTGGCCAGACGGAAGCCACTCCTCGGTAAAAGGCACATGACAGCCCGCTTGGAGTTTGCCGAAATGCACCTAAAGGACTCTCAGACCATGAGAAACAAGATTCTCTGGTCTGATGAAAATTGAACTCTTTGCTCTTCGCCCCCTACCATGTCCGTAAGAATCCTGACACCATCCCTACGGTGAAGCATGGTGGTGGCAGCATCATGCTGTGGGGATGTTCTCAGCGGCAGGGACTGGGAGACTAGTCAGGATCGAGGGAAAGATGAACGGAGCAAAGTACAGAGAGATCCTTGATGAAACCTGCTCCAGAGCACTCAGGACCGCAGACTGGGGACCGCAGAAACATTCCAACTGGACAACAACCCTAAGCACACAGCTAAGACAGCACAGGAGAGGCTTCGGGAAATGTATCTGAATGTCCTTGTGGCCTTGAACTGATTGAACATCTCTGGAGAGACCTGAAAACAGCTGTGCAGCGATGCTCCCCATCCAACCTGACAGAGCTTGAGAGGATCTGCAGAGAAGAATGGGACAAAATCCCCAAATATCGGTGTGCCAAGTTTTTTCGTCATAGCCAAGAATACTCACGGCGTAATCGCTGCCCAAGGTGCTTCAACAAAGTACTGAGCAAAAATTGATGAAGGAAAAAAATGATTTAATCCATTTTAGAATAAGGCTGTAACAAAATGTGGAAAACGTCAAGGGGACTGACTTCTTCCGGAATGCAGTGTAACTGTAGCCTCCTCACATATTACAGTGATGCAGTGTAACTGTAGCCTCCTCACATATTACAGTGATGCAGTGTGACTGTAGCCTCCTCACATATTACAGTGATGCAGTGTGACTGTAGCCTCCTCACATATTACAGTGATGCAGTGTGACTGTAGCCTCCTCACATATTACAGTGATGCAGTGTGGACGTGACATTTTCTTTATTTGCCGAAGCGTAACAGACGGGACACACGTGTAGCTCAACATTAGTGTTTATAAAGTATAGAACAAAGAAAAATCAAAGTAAATATGTAAGACTAGTTTTCTAAACCTTTTCCAATGTGAGTCGTTTCAACCCATCCCATTGTTTCATACAGACACAGAGGTATAGATCTGTCTCTAGAAATAATATTACAATATCTTCTTCTAATGTTATTGGGAAGCAGAGGAGGCTGATCGGCAGAGATTTAGGAGGACAGGCTCATCGTAATTGCTAGAACTAAAGAAATGGAATTGTATCAAACACATCAAACCATTCCATTTATTCCGTTCCAGCCGTTACAATGAGCCAGTCCTCATTTCATCCCCCTGCTGCCTTTTTCTAAATATGTTTTTTTCTCAGGCAGAGAAGATCACCTCCAAAATATGACTAGCTAATATCTAATAAAAGCACTATCTGTCAACTGCATACAGTGCCGTGAATCATTATTTCCCCCCTTTATTATTTTCTACATTTTTGCATTTTTTTTTAATACTGAATGAAAAATTGATCTTCAATCAAAACCTAATATTAGAGAAAGGGAACCTGAATTTACAACACCCCCCCAACAAATTGATACTTATTTTATTTATTTAATCAACAAAGTTATGCAATTCCACTGTGTGAAAAGTAACTAACCCCTTACACTCAATAACTGGTTGTGCCACCATTAGCTGCAGTGACTTCAGCCAAATACTTGTGGGAATTTTAGCCCACTCTTCCATACAAAACTGCTGTAACTCAGCAACTTTTGTGGGTGTTCTAGCATGAACTGCTCGTTTCAAGTCCTGCCACAACATCTCAATAGGGATAATGGGACCGACGTCGTCCAAAAGTTCTACTTTTGAATCATCTGTCCATACAACATTCTTACAAGAGTCTTGATGATCATCCAGGTGCTTCCAGGTGTTTTTAGACAAACGTAATTCAACTTTTTGAATGGCATGATTAATTGCCTGGTCATGTGACTTCAGCTGCACGTATTTAAAGACCTCTGTATTGTGTTTGTTGGCGGCAGCCCACAGGAAGTGATGCAGTCTGGAGGCATGGCGGACCCTTTTAGAAGAGCATGTGATGGCTAAAATAGAGTTAGTATGATAAACTAGAATGTATGAAGAGATGGTTCCTTACCTGCTGGACTATGTCGCTTTTTGCTTGGTTTGTCGTGTTGTAAATAGCTTGGTTTGTCGTGTTGTAAATAGCTTGGTTTGTCGTGTTGTAAATAGCTTGGTTTGTCGTGTTGTAAATAGCTTGGTTTGTCGTGTTGTAAATAGCTTGGTTTGTCGTGTTGTAAATAGCTTGGTTTGTCGTGTTGTAAATAGCATGGTTTGTCGTGTTGTAAATAGCTTGGTTTGTCGTGTTGTAAATAGCATGGTTTGTCGTATTGTAAATAGCATGGTTTGTCGTGTTGTAAATAGCATGGTTTGTCGTGTTGTAAATAGCTTGGTTTGTCGTGTTGTAAATAGCATGGTTTGTCGTGTTGTAAATAGCTTGGTTTGTCGTGTTGTAAATAGCATGGTTTGTCGTGTTGTAAATAGCTTGGTTTGTCGTGTTGTAAATAGCATGGTTTGTCGTGTTGTAAATAGCTTGGTTTGTCGTGTTGTAAATAGCTTGGTTTGTCGTGTTGTAAATAGCTTGGTTTGTCGTGTTGTAAATAGCATGGTTTGTCGTGTTGTAAATAGCTTGGTTTGTCGTGTTGTAAATAGCTTGGTTTGTCGTGTTGTAAATAGCTTGGTTTGTCGTGTTGTAAATAGCTTGGTTTGTCGTGTTGTAAATAGCTTGGTTTGGAAAGCTTAAAGTATAATACAATTATACGAAGTGTCAATGATTTACGGAACTGAAATAAGAATGTGAACCGAGAACATGCTTCAACTTTGATTGCAACTTTTTTTTAATGTTAACTGTCCTTATGTCTGCCACTGCTTCACTCTGCCTGCTCAATCCAGACTTAGAACCTGTCACATTCCACCCCGTGACACTCACATTAAAATCAAAGGAACGTATTACTGTATACTCCCAAAGAACTTCTGAATTGACTGAATGGTTTTTCTACCAAAATAATTCAGATTCTTAAGAGGAAAAATTATTTTTAAACCTTGGCTGATGGAGCTCTTCTCTCTTCTGGAAGGTCTGCATCTGTTACAAATAACTGCATGTGGGGTCATTTACAATAAGCACATAACAGAGGCAAAATGTATGGACATGGAAAAGGTACTTTCTTTTCCCACATTCAAAACATTTTCCATCTCGTGTCCTGAACATGAGCCGGGTCTATTAAACTCAGCTTGTACACCTGTGAGTGAGAAACAGGTGCAGCAGGTCATTACACCAATGCGAATGATTGTTTGGCAGGACTAATGGAGATTTACAGTCTATGATTGATGATCTTCTGTAAGTGACAGTAGCTAGGGAGAGGAGATTTCCTAACCACTTGACTGGGCAGTAAAAAAGAACTGATATAATTTAGGAACTATATCCAAAATATAAGGTAATTGCCAGGGGTGTTAATTGGTCATGGCAGGGCATAGCAGGGTACGGCCGGGTATGGCAGTCGCCATGACCATACTCAACACCAACAATTTTAAATAGGCTACTAAAATCATTCATATCCCAATTTAATATGCAATTCTGCGGTAAAAGGGGCAGACTTTAGGAGTGAAGGCTGTTTGTATGGCTGTCTGGCTTTATGGAGAGCAGAGATCTGTATATAATGACGAGATGTGTATGTCTGCGCCCAAACAATGGCGGGAACGCAGGCGACAAGTTTACTACCAAAATAAACCCATAGAAACGCATTGGTGTTATTTTGGATAGATCTACAGAGAGGTTTCAGTTAGATGCAGCTACAGGGAACAGCGGGACTTTTTCTCAACACATTGCAGAGGTAAAAATGGCTGTAGTACATGGCATTGGCTAGGTAACTGCTGTTTGACATGACATGAAACTAGAGTTTAATCCCGGTGCTGAGCTAGTGGGTAGCAGGCAGCTGATTATTTATTGTATGATGTGTTTGTAGAATGTTGAATTCCCTATCGACTGAGGTGAATGAAGTTACAGCAACAAGGTGATAATGGCTGGAGTCAATTTAGCTCATTTCAGCTGTTCTACAAATTGCGGTAAATTAGCTTTAAAAAAGTGTGTGTCCTTATGGAGAAGCTTCCAGTCTGGTGCCTTTATCTCACGTTTAGAAAGCGGAGACCTTGTCAGTTTGCTTTGTCGGTCTACCGTTTAGGGAGTGCGCAGATTGCTTTGAATTTGATGTAGGCATTTGAGCTCTGCCTTGTAAACCTTGTTGTAATCTGATAGCCAGAGGTTGATTAAATTGGGAATTGGTAGGCATGATATTTTAATTATTTCGCCCAGTAGGCTAGTGCAATTTTGGTTTCATGTATTGAAAATAAACTCAACTGAACAACTTGCAATTTAGAGCATTTCCCCAAAATGCATGTCCTGTTTTTATTTTCAAAGGCAATAACAAGCGTAGACTGTATAACAAATAATGATTACTTAGTCGGGCTAACTTATTTTGTTGCTGTAGGCCTACTTCATCCTCCTCTGTCTGCATCCCTGATTCCTACTTGTAGTCTACCTGCCTCAGCTATAATGCATTTCCACTACTCACTCTATAAATCTTGCTCATCCATCTTTCTGAATTAAAATTAGATGTTCTAACAGATCAAACAGTTTCCAACTGCTGTGTGTGTAGGCAACACAATAACATCAGCCAGAGAAAGGCTGCCCTGAGGAAAAATGTGCACCCCCAATTTTCTCTTTTTGATTCCCTTAAGTAGCCTAGAATTATTCTTCATGTATATTTGTCAGATAAACATAATTTACAATTGATACCACCATTTCTAAAGATCTGCGTGTCAGTTATGATTTTAGTATATGCCTACGCATTTCTGGCTACTTAACTGTGCCCTCAAAAATATCTTAACTGCGCACAAGCACAAATGGAAGAAATCTGTATGTTGTTACTTGATAGCATCTCGGCCTTGTTGTGAGCTGATAGCTTGTATTATGCATCCATTTCATGTATTCCCCATTCCACAAGTAAATTAGTCAATTCATGAAGAGGTTGAGTGGTGGTTGACATTGTAGGCGTACACTCCATTCCACAGACCTTTAAAACTAATGCAGTAAAATATCCCCCAGTACTAGAGTTGTGGCTCCTGGCCAGTGTTTGAGTTGTGGCTCCTGGCCAGTGTTAGAGTTGTGGCTCCTGGCCAGTGTTAGAGTTGTGGCTCCTGGCCAGTGTTAGAGTTGTGGCTCCTGGCCAGTGTTAGAGTTGTGGCTCCTGCCCAGTGTTAGAGTTGTGGCTCCTGGCCAGTACTAGAGTTGTGGCTCCTGGCCAGTGTTTGAGTTGTGACTACTGGCCAGTGTTAGAGTTGTGGCTCCTGGCCAGTGTTAGAGTTGTGGCTCCTGGCCAGTATTAGAGTTGTGGCTCCTGCCCAGTGTTAGAGTTGTGGCTCCTGGCCAGTACTAGAGTTGTGGCTCCTGGCCAGTGTTTGAGTTGTGACTACTGGCCAGTGTTAGAGTTGTGGCTCCTGGCCAGTGTTAGAGTTGTGGCTACTGGCCAGTGTTAGAGTTGTGGCTACTGGCCAGTGTTTGAGTTGTGACTACTGGCCAGTGTTAGAGTTGTGGCTACTGGCCAGTGTTAGAGTTGTGGCTACTGGCCAGTGTTAGAGTTGTGGCTACTGGCCAGTGTTCGAGTTGTGACTACTGGCCAGTGTTAGAGTTGTGGCTCCTGGCCAGTGTTAGAGTTGTGGCTCCTGGCCAGTGTTAGAGTTGTGGCTCCTGGCCAGTGTTAGAGTTGTGGCTCCTGGCCAGTGTTAGAGTTGTGGCTCCTGGCCAGTACTAGAGTTGTGGCTCCTGGCCAGTGTTTGAGTTGTGACTACTGGCCAGTGTTAGAGTTGTGGCTACTGGCCAGTGTTAGAGTTGTGGCTACTGGTCAGTGTTAGAGTTGTGGCTCCTGGCCAGTGTTAGAGTTGTGGCTACTGGCCAGTGTTAGAGTTGTGGCTACTGGCCAGTGTTCGAGTTGTGGCTACTGGCCAGTGTTAGAGTTGTGGCTACTGGCCAGTGTTTGAGTTGTGGCTACTGGCCAGTGTTAGAGGTGTAGCTACTGGCCAGTGTTCGAGTTATGGCTAGTGGCCAGTGTTCGAGTTGTGGCTACTGGCCAGTGTTAGAGGTGTGGCTACTGGCCAGTGTTCGAGTTATGGCTAGTGGTCAGTGTTAGAGTTGTGGCTACTGGCCAGTGTTAGAGTTGTGGCTACTGACAAGTGTTAGAGTTGTGGCTACTGGCCAGTGTTGGAGTTGTGGCTACTGGCCAGTGTTAGAGTTGTGGCTACTGGCCAGTGTTAGAGTTGTGGCTACTGGCCAGTGTTCGAGTTGTGGCTACTGGCCAGGGTTCGAGTTGTGGCTACTGGCCAGTGTTAGAGGTGTGGCTACTGGCCAGGGTTCGAGTTGTGGCTACTGGCCAGTGTTAGAGGTGTGGCTACTGGCCAGTGTTAGAGTTATGGCTAGTGGCCAGTGTTAGAGTTACGGCTAGTAACAGGGGTATTACAGACATTACATTTCTTCACATTATTTTGTTAGCTTCTCAGAAAAGAAACATTTCAATGCTCAATTATAATTCCATGAATATCAAATTTTCCAATTAGTATTTCTAACCCAAAGGCTACATCGTCCTGGGGAAAGAGAGAGTAGCATTGATTCAATCACAGCAAGAAGTTAGGTGACTTCTGATTCAATTCCCATCTTGGCTGTGGTCCATGACTGTGCCCTGCATGTAAATGTACTCACTTCTCCACCAACGACAGACAGACAGGACGTCAGACATCGGCAACATGACGCAGAGTCTGTCAGCGTTCATGAAAATTCATGACGCTGCAAATAAATGTAAGATGGATGAGACAAAACATATGTCGATAGCCCACAGCAGCTTGTAGCCCAGCTGTCATGTGTTTACGATGACAACACGATAGGAATTCAAATGGGACGTGATAGGCAAAAAAATATATATCTGTATGGTACATCCTTGTATGTTGCCATACTCGTAACAATATTATAATTTATAGCATCCAATAGTATTATTATGTCCTGCTAATATTGTTAATTCCATTGAAATAATGCAATGTTGATTTCCATTTTTTGGACATAGAAGACTTGAACCATTTGGCAAACATAAAATACTATAATAGCAAACCATAAAAATTCTGGCTACACAACCATAAACCATTTCCAGCCCACGCCACTATTAAGAAATATGCTGACAGACACTGATACAGACAAGCCTTTTTCTCCAAACATATTTTTCATCCCAATGATGAAATAAAATATAATCCCCCTCAACACAAACAATCCAGTGCTGACTCCCGTGTCAAATTGAGTGACATTTCCCCCTGGCTGGAAACGTAACATTGTTTGGTTTCCTTGCAGTCGGTTGATTACTCCACAGTCACTGACCTGTGAAATTAAAGGGTGAGGGAACAGGGGAGAGTTAAAGGTTGAGTTAAAGACTAAATATTTCAGATTTGGTGGTAGCCTATCTATGTGGAACGAGTTTGCTTGTTGCACCAGAACATGTGGGACAATAGTGAGAAATATCACTAATGTAAATAGTGTGGCTTGTTAACCTGGCAAGGAGCTGGGTGAAGGTAAGATGGATCGCTGTGTGACTGTATCGCTGTGTGGCAGCCCATTGAAGATGGCTGTGTGTCAGATGATATGCAGGGGAAGTGGACTGAGGTAGTGTGTAGAGAACTTCACTATGACCATTTGCAGAAACATTTTGAAAAAATCCCACATCTCAAATGGTGTGGACAGGAGAAAGGCCTTGTGTTGCTCCGTCCAAACGGAGGGGTCAGTCAAAATAAAACAGTCCCATCATTATCAGAACATCAGGGCTTTTAACCACTGTGGACTCTGTGAGGTTATAAGGACTGGACTGGACTATTAGCGTTCTCATCCATACACACCATCCATGTGTACGCACAGGCACACGCACACCCACACCCACACGCACACACACACAAAAACACGCACACACACGCACACACACACACACACACACACACACACACACACACACAAACACACACACAAAAACACGCACACACACACACACACACACACACACACACACACACACACACACACACACACACACACACACAAACACACACACAATAAAGGGCTATCTGACCACTGTAGTGTTCAGTGAGACAGAAGGCAAGTTTATGTAATTGGTAATAAACTGCTGCTTTATCCCATCTTGGATTGGGGAATACGCATTATGATCTGTATGGAAACTTGAGAGGTCAGGATTGATTGTGGTTTACAACAGGTAAATTGTTGCGCATGTATGAGAGTTAAAATGGTTTCATTTATTATAATTTTTATTTATTTAACCTTTATTTAACCAGGTAGGCAAGTTGAGAACAAGTTCTCATTTAGAACAGTTACACAAAAACAAACGTACAGTCAATAACACAAAAGAAAATAAAAATAGAAAAATCTATGTACTGTGTGTGCAAATGTAGAAGAGTAGGGAGGTAGGCAATAAGTAGGCCCTAGAGGTGAAAATAATTACAATTTAGCATTAATACTGGAGTGATAGATTTGCAGAGGATGATGTGCAAGTAGAGATACTGGGGTGCAAAAGAGCAAGAGGATAAGAAATATGGGGATGAGGTAGTTGGGTGTGCTATTTACAGATTGGCTGTGTACAGGTACTGTGATCGGTAAACTGCTCTGACAGCTGATGCTTAAAGTTAGAGAGGGAGAAGACTCAGTTTCAGAGATTTTTGTAATTCGTTCCATTCATTGGCAGCAGAGAACTGGAAGGAAAGGCGGCTAAAGTAACTGCTGGCTTTGGGGATGACCAGTGAAATATACCTGCTGCAGCGCGTGCTATGGGTGGGTGTTGCTATGGTGACCAGTGAGCTGAGATAATGCGTGGCTTTACCTAGCAAAGACTTATGGATTACCTGGAGCCAGTGGGTTTGGCGACGGATGTGTAGTGAGGGCCAGCCAACGAGAGCATACAGGTCGTAGTGGTGGGTAGTATATGGGGCTTTGGTGACAAAACGGATGGCACTGCGATAGACAGCATCCAGTTTGCCGAGAAGAGTGTTGGGGTCTATTTTGTAAATGACATCGTCGAAGTCAAGGATCGGTAGGATAGTCAGTTTTATGAGGGTATGTTTGGCAGCATGAGTGAAGGAGGCTTTGTTGCAAAATAGGAAGCCGATTCTAGATTTAATTTTGGATTGGAGATGTGAGTCTGGAAAGGGGGTTTACAGTCTAACCAGACACCTAGGTATTTGCAGTTGTCCACATATTCTATGTCAGAAGCGTCCAGAGTAGTGATGCTAGTCGGGCGGGAGGGTGCGGGCAGCAAACGGTTAAAGAGCATGCACTTAGTTTTACTAGCATTTAAAAGCAGTTGGAGGCCATGGAAGGAGTGTTGTATGGCGTTGAAGCTCGTTTGGAGGTTTGTTAGCAAAGTGTCCAAAGAAGGGCCAGACGTACCTAGAATGGTCTGCATAGAGATGGATCAGAGAATCACAAGCAGCAAGAGCGACCTCATTGATTATATACAGAGAAAAGAGTAGTCCCGAGAATTTAACCCTGTGGCACCCCCATAGAGACTGCCAGAGGTCCGGACAACAGGCCCTCCAATTTGACACACTGAACTCAAAACAAATCAAATGTTATTTGTCACATACACATGGTTAGCAGATGTTAATGCGAGTGTAGTGAAATGCTTGTGCTTCTAGTTCCGACAATGCAGTAATAACCAACGAGTAATCTATTTCACAACAACTACCTTATACACACAAGTGTAAAGAGATGGAGAATATGTACATAGAGATATATGAATAAGTGATGGTATAGAACGGCATAGGCAAGATGCAGTAGATGGTATAGAGTACAGTATACACATATGAGATGAGTAATGTAGGGTATGTAAACATTATATTAAGTGGCATTGTTTAAAGTGGCTAGTGATTCATTTTGTTCATCAATATTTCCATTATTAAAGTGGCTGGAGTTGAGTCAGTATTTTGGCAGCAGCCACTCAACGTTAGTGGTAGCTGTTTAAAAGTCTGATGTCCTTGAGATAGAAGCTGTTTTTCAGTCTCTCGGTCCCAGTTTTGATGCACCTGTATTGACTGCGCCTTCTGGATGATAACGGGGTGAACAGGCAGTGGCTCGGGTGGTTGTTGTCGTTGATGATCTTTACGGCCTTCCTGTGACAATGGGTGGTGTAGGTGTCCTGGAGAGCAGGTAGTTTGCCCCCGGTGATGCGTTGTGCAGACCTCACTACTGTCTGGAGAGCCTTACGGTTGTGGGCAGAGCAGTTGCCGTACCAGTCGGTGATACAGCCTGACAGGATGCTCTCAATTGTGCATCTGTAAAAGTTTGTGAGTGCTTTTGGTGACAAGCCAAATTTCTTAAGCCTCCTGAGGTTGAAGAGGCACTGCTGCGCCTTCTTCACAACGCTGTCTGTGTGGGTGGACCAATTCAGTTTGTCCATGATGTGTACGCCGAGGATCTTAAAACTTACTACCCTCTCCACTACTGTCCCGTCGCTGTGGATAGGGGGGTGCTCGCTCTGCTGTTTCCTGAAGTCTACGATCATCTCTTTTGTTTTGTTGGCGTTGAGTGTGAGGTTATTTTCCTGTCACCACACTCCGAGTGCCCTCACCTCCCTGTAGGCCGTCTTGTTATTGTTGGTAATCAAGCCTACCACTGTAGTGTCATCTGCAAACTTGATGATTGAGTTGGAGGCGTGCATGGCCACGCAGTTGTGGGTGAACAGGGAGTAAAGGAGAGGGTTCAGAACGCACCCTTGTGGGGCCCCAGTGTTGAGGATCAGCGAGGTGGAGATTTTGTTAACTACCCTCACCATCTGGGGGCGGCCCGTCAGGAAGTCCAGTACCCAGTTGCACAGGGTGGGGTCAAGACCCAGGGTCTCGAGCTTGATGACGAGTTTGGAGGGTACTATGGTGTTAAATGCTGAGCTGCAGTCAATGAACAGTATTCTCACATAGGTATTCCTCTTGTCCAGATGGGTTAGGGCAGTGTGCAGTGTGGTTGCGATTGCGTTGTATGTGGACCTATTGGGGCGGTAAGCAAATTGGAGTGGGTCTAGGGTGTCAGGTAGGGTGGAGGTGAAATGGTCCTTGACCTGTCTCTCAAAGCACTTCGTGATGACGGAATTGAGTGCTACAGGGCGGTAGTCGTTTAGCTCGGTTACCTTAGCTTTCTTAGGAACAGGAACAATGGTGGCCCTCTTGAAGCATGTGGGAACAGCAGACTGGGATGAGAATTGATTGAATATGTCTGTAAACACACCAGCCAGATGGTCTGCGCAAGCTCTGAGGATGCGGCTGGGGATGCCGTCTGGGCCTGCAGCCTTGCGAAGGTTAACACGTTTAAATATTTTACTCACGTCGGCTGCAGTGACGGAGAGTCCACAGGTTTTGGTAGTGGGCCGTGTCAGTGGCACTGTATTGTCCTCAAAGCGAGCAAAGAAGTTGTTCAGTCTGTCTGGGCTGGTTTTCTTTTGTAATCCGTGATTGACTGTAGACCCTGCCACATGCCTATTGTGTCTGAGCCATTGAATTGCGACTCTACTTTGTCTCTATGCTGACGCTTAGCTTGTTTGATTGCCTTGCGGAGGGAATAGCTACACTGTCTGTATTCGGTCATGTTTCCGGTCACCTTGCCCTGGTTAAAGCAGTGGTTCACGCTTTCAGTTTCACTCGAATGCTGCCATCAAGATGGAGAGAAAAGCACTTTTGAAGAAAAACAGTTTGATGGTTGTTCCATTCTGGGTTATTGGGTCATCCAGAACAGAACGTTCAGCTTAATGGTCAGTGGCCCAGAGTAGAAAATCCATGTTAAGGGTCAGTGTTCCAGAGTAGAACATCCAGGTTAAGGGTCAGTGGTCCAGAATAGAACGTCCAGGTTAAGGGTCAGTGGCCCAGAGTAGAACATCCAGGTTAAGGGTCAGTAGCCCAGAACACAACGTCCAGGAACATTACTTTTGATTTATGTTTTCATTTGATGAGCTACTAGTACTGCTTGTTGATTTTTAGGAGGCAGCTACAGTAGCTGGAAGATATTAATATCTTCGTTTTTATTTCATTGAATGTATTTTCTTTTATCTGGGTGCTTACATCACCAGCTAGCACCCTGGTACTACCGGCAGCTTCTGTTCTCCTCAGTCCATGGAAACACAGAGAGTAAGAACAACTTGTCAGATTGTGCATTGAAGACTGATGTGTTTCTGTCCTGGACAGATATATATGACAGCCCTAAAACACAGCCGTGGTGTAGCTCTTCATTTCTTTGTGTATTTAGCTGACACAAATAGCATGAATGTGCTCAACACCAATTGGTAGGTGATAATGATTTGTGGTGTGATCTAAAGCTCAAGGGACTGAAGGCAATTTGCAGGACTAGACAGGGCATAGCCTTTTGCACACCCATACCAAATGACCCATACCAAATGACCCATACCAAACGACCCATACCAAACGACCCATACCAAACGACCCATAACAAACGACCCATACCAAATGACCCATACCAAATTACCAAATGCTCTAGATACATTAGGAGAAATAGATGGTCAACTTCAATCTATTCAATAATGGATGCTCTTCAGCTTTCTGGGTGCTGATGGTGTTATGTCATCTAATCTAATGTTATCTAATGTTTGGTTATACTGTACAATCAAATAGAAAGTGTTATAAAATGGGAGGGTAAGGTGTGTAATGGAAACACTACTTTTGTCGGCGGCGATCTTATAGACTTAAAACAAATATATATATAATAATGGTAATCAAATCAAATCAAATCCAATTTATTTATATAGCCCTTCGTACATCAGCTGATATCTCAGTCCTGTACAGAAACCCAGCCTAAAACCCCAAGCAGCAAGCAATGCAGGTGTAGAAGCACGGTGGCTAGGAAAAACTCCCTAGAAAGGCCAAAACCTAGGAAGAAACCTAGAGAGGAACCAGGCTATGAGGGGTGGCCAGTCCTCTTCTGGCTGTGCCGGGTGGAGATTATAACAGAACATGGCCAAGATGGTCAAATGTTCATAAATAACCAGCATGGTCAAATAATAATAATCACAGGCAGAACAGTTGAAACTGGAGCAGCAGCACGGCCAGGTGGACTGGGGACAGCAAGGAGTCATCATGCCAGGTAGTCCTGAGGCATGATCCTAGGGCTCAGGTCCTTCGAGAGAGAGAAAGAAAGAAAGAATTAGAGACAGCATACTTAAATTCACACAGGACACCGGATAAGACAGGAGAAGTACTCCAGATATAACAAACTGACCCTAGCCACCCGACACATAAACTACTGCAGCAAAAATACTGGAGGCTGAGACAGGAGGGGTCAGGAGACACTGTGGCCCCATCCGATGATACCCCCGGACAGGGCCAAACAGGAAGGATATAACCCCACCCACTTTGCCAAAGCACAGCCCTCACACCACTAGAGGAATATCTTCAACCACCAACTTACCATCCTGAGACAAGGCCGAATATAGCCCACAAATATCTCCGCCACGGTACAACCCAAGGGGGGGAGCCGACCCAGACAGGAAGATCACATCAGTGACAACCCACTCAAGTGACGCACCCCTCCTAGGGACAGCATGAAAGAGCACCAGTAAGCCAGTGACTCAGCCCCTGTAGTAGGGTTAGAGGCAGAGAATCCCAGTGAAAATAGGGGAATCGGCCAGGCAGAGACAGCATGGGCGGTTCGTTGCTCCAGAGCCTTTCCGTTCACCTTCACACTCCTGGGCCAGACTACACTCAATCATATGACCCACTGAAGAGAGAGTCTTCAGTAAAGACTTAAAGTTTGAGACTGAGTTTGCGTCTCTCACATGTGTAGGCAGACAGTTCCATAAAAATGGAGAAAGCCCTGCCTCCAGCTGTTTGCTTAGAAATTCTAGGGACAATTAGGACAATTATACAACAAGACTCTGGAGAGCTACTCTCCTGTTTGTTTTCGGTCCAACCCTGTTCCTGGAGAGCTACCGTCCTGTAGGTTTTCCCTTCAACCTTAATCTAGTTAGCTGGTTGATAAGCCGAATCAGGTTAGTTACAACTGGGGTTGGAGGGGAAAAAAAGCTTCCTGATCTTTCTTATGTCTCAGAGATAGGATAGACCCTTCAGAACAAACTTCCTTTAGTTTTTTGGGAAGGGACTATCTATTGTTCCATGTAGTAAATCTGCTGTTCAATGCATTTGTGTGGGATAATAGCAGTAAGTCTTTCTTATACACTACATATATAAAATTATGTGGACACCCCTTCAACATCACTTTTTTTATTCTCCTCAATTAGGTTGGAAAAGTATGCTCGTCAGAAGACTTCCAGTTTGGTGGAGAGCCATTTTCATTCCAATCTTCTGGAAGCTTGCTTCAGTGCCCGGGTATCTTCTGTATACCAGGAAGCAAATGTTTTATGACAAATGTTTTAGATTTTTATAATGTTTGCAATCACGGTATTTTAGGGTATTACGCAAGGTGAAGTTTAGATCCTCGGTTAGGTGGTTAGCTGATTTTTGTACTTCGACATCCTTGGGTAGGTGGTGGGAGTCTCGAAGGGCATCTAGGAGTCTTTGGGTTGTCCAAAAATGCATAGTGTGGCTTTTTCTAATCCGTGATTGGGGTCTGAGCAGATTATTTGTTGTGTTTTATTTCTTTACTAACCTATTGTTCACCTAACACCTTTTTTGCACTATTGGTAAGACACTGTAAATAAGCATTTCACTGTAAGGTCTACTACATCTGTTGTATTCGGCGCACGTGACAAATAAAATTGAATTTGATTGCAAACATTATAAAAGAGTGATCTGATAGTCCAGGATTATGAGGAAAACCATTCAGATTCACAATATTAATATATCTACAAAACTAGATCCAGGGTTTGACTGTGGCAATGCGTAGGTCCAAAAGCCTTTTGGAGTGGGTCGGTTGACTTTTCTATGTGAATATTGAAGTCACCAAAAATGTGAATATTATCTGTCATGACTACGAGGTCCGATAGGAGTTCAGGGAACTCAGTGAGGAACGCTGTATACGGTCCAGGGGGCCTGTAAACAATAGCTATAAAATGTGATTGAGTATGCTGCATAGATTTCATGACTAGAAGCTCAAAAGACGAAAACAAAGGGAGGGAATATGGTCACTAGTGTAACCAGGATAAGAGGCCTCATTTAACACAGTAAATTCAGCAGGCTTGAGCCATGGTTCAGTCAAGCCGATCCCATCAAGGTTATGATCAGTGATTAGTTAATTGACTATTACTTCCTTGGAAGTGAGGGTTCTAACATTAAGTAGTCCTATTTTGAGATGTGAGATATTACCACAATCTCTTTCAATAATGGTAGGAATAGAGGAGGTCTTTATTGCAGTGTGATTGCTAAGGCGAACACCGCCATGTTTAGTTTTGCCAACCTAGATTGAGGCATAGACACGGTCTCATTGAGGAAGGCTGAGCTGACTACACTGACTGTGCTAGTGGCAGACTCTACTAAGCTGGCCGGCTGGCTAACAGCCTGCCGCCTGGCCTGCACCCTATCTCATTGTGGAGCTAGAGGAGTTAGAGCCCTGTCTATGTTGATAGATAAGATGAAAGCACCCTTCCAGCTTGGATGGAGTCCGTCACTCCTCAGCAGGCCAGGCTTGGTCCTATTTGTAGGGGAGTCCCAGAAAGACAGCCAGTTATCTACAAATTCTATCTTTTGGGAGGGGCAGAATACAGTGTTCATCCAGCAATTGAGTGAGACACTGCTGTATAGCTTATCACTCCCCCTAACTGGGAGCGACACAATTACTTATGCCAACACATCTTTCTAGCTAAGTTACACGCTGAAGTTATGTTGTGCTTGGTGACCTCTGTCTGTGTCATCCTAACATTGTTGGTGCCAACATGGATGACAATATCCCTATACTCTCTACACTCGCCAGTTTTAGCCTCAGCCAGCACCATCTTCAGATTAGCCTTTACTCCGGTAGCCCTGCCCCCCAATGTATGATCGCTGGATGATTCTTTTTTAGTCTAATATTGCAGGTAATGGATTTGCCAATGATTAGGGTTTTCAATATATCAGAGCTAATGGTGGGAGGCTTCGGCGGCTCAGATTCGGGAACGGGTGGAGGAGAGACCTGAGACGGCTCAGACTCTGACTCCAACTTGTGCGTTTCGTCACCCGTGTGTGTGTGTGTGTGTGTGTGTGTGTGTGTGTGTGTGTGTGTGTGTGTGTGTGTGTGTGTGTGTGTGTCCAACTCTAGAGAATTTGCATTGATTACGTAGTCGTCAAAAAAAGTAGAAGAGAACCATTCTCCGTCATGGCATTTTCATTTGTGTTTTGATATGCATCGCTGATGTGGTGCACAGCTTCAGATGCATGTAATTTTCCCAAGTATTCTCCTCTTTTTTTCACAAACTTTAATATCATTTGAGCAAGCCAGTGCTGCTGCACAAAACCTTTGAAATGCTACAGACCACCATCGAGCAGTGGCGCACTGAGACCAAAAATCACACCTGGCGTATATAGTGCATTCGGATAGTATTCAGACCCTTAATTTTTTCCACATTTTGTTGCATTACAGCCTTATTCTAAAATGGATCAAATATATATTTTTAAGCTCAACTGAACTCAATTTTAAATAAATCATGGAGTGGTCACAGTCAAACCTAAATGAATCATGGAGAGGTCACAGTCAAACGTAAATGAATCATGGAGTGGTCACAGTCAAACTTAAATGATTCATGGAGTGGTCACAGTCAAACGTAAATGAATCATGGAGTGGTCACAGTCAAACTTAAATGATTCATGGAGAGGTCACAGTCAAACGTAAATGAATCATGGAGAGGTCACAGTCAAACGTAAATGAATCATGGAGAGGTCACAGTCAAACGTAAATGAATCATGGAGAGATCACAGTCAAACTTAAATGCATAAGGTACCGTTCTGAAGTGAGCTCCACCAGGGCAGTCCCGTTAGTTCTGTTATACTGCTTACACAGACAAGTTATATTTGCATTATTTTGCTTATTCCTCATTCATAATTAATTATTCATTCATGTTTGGTTTATGCATGTGACAGACCAATTCCTCACGAGGCCTCTTCTCTCCTTTTGTTCTCAAAACAAGGTTCTGGGCGTACTGCCAAATTGCAGATACTGATAGTGAGGATTCTGCCTAGGCACATTCAATCAGTCATTTGCATGAATAAAGGAATTGGCTATTAGAAAAGCACATTATTAAAATGTTCCATCACAAGATGTTTCTACAAATTGATTGGAGTCCACCTGTGGTAAATTCAATTGATAGGACATAATCTGGAAAGTCACACACCGGTCTATATAAAGTCCCACAGTTGACAGTGCATGTCAGAGCAAAAACCAAGCCATGAGGTCGTAGGAATTGTCCGTAGATCTCCAAAGAGGATTGTGTCAAGGCACTGATCTGGGGAAGGGTACCAAAACATTTTAGCAGCATTGAAGGTCCCCAAGAACACAGTGGCCTCCATCATTCTTAAATGGTAGAAGTTTGGAGACTCTATACTGGCCCATTATTTTCCTTGAGGATCCAATACTGTCCCATTATTTTCCTAGAGGCCCCCATTATTAGCAAGATTATTATAATTTTGCGCAAAAAAATCAAGTTAGACGTATCCACTGTGCAAATAAGCACAGTGGCATTTGCTCAAAATGCCAAATGACCAGTCCGCCCCTGCCATTGAGGCTGGGGTAGAAGTTTTAAAAAATCACTGTATGAGTCAAACTTAATTTTTTTTGTTTGTATTTAAATAAAGACTTTTCAGCTTCCAAAAAAAGCTTTTAGTCTCGCATATCTCTGGCCATAAATTGTTCCAATGAATACACAGTGGACATCTTTGATATGTTGAGCTTCAGTAAGCCCTCTGCTGATTGGTGCAATACGGGTTCTGAGTCATGAGGCTTTTAAAAAATCTACCGTGAGTAACTGAGCCTTCAAATGATCCAGGAGAGATGCTATGTTTGGCTTCTGAAAAACACAGTTATCACATCACCTATCCAGCTTTGTTGCTAGCTTTACAAGGAAATATCAAATGTCCATTTTCATTTCTCTAAACATTTTGTGCATCAAAGCTGTGACCTTGCAATTTGAAGGATGTGACAGTTGCACAAATGTCACATTTTGGATATTCATGTTCAAAATCTGGTCACCTTAGGCTACACAACCATAAACCATGTTTAGCTATATAACCAACTTTCAGCCCACGGCACCTTTAAGAACGCATGTATTGCTACACTTTGCACTTCAAAGTAAATCTCAGCTCTGTTAAAAGTACACTCAAGAAAAACTATTACACATATCACTCCTTGAGATATCAGAAGTACTATAGATGTAGACTGAAGCTGCAATAAGACTTGGTGGCGTAGTAGGAAGATCCGCATGCCATGAACCTAGAGGTTCAAATCCCAGGTGAGGACGTATATTAAATGCACTCTAATGACTTGTTCAACAGACTTAATAATTGCGCAAGCACATTATTTTAAATTGCCAGATTCTTGCTTACGTTTTCTCACATTGGAGCGATGTTTGGGCAAACTTAACATTTTAAGTTCAGTTACTGTAACACTTCGACCGAATAGTTGAGTAAACACAAAAAAAGACTGTGGAACCAGTTACTTAATAATAATTTGTTGAAAAAAATAGATTTTGTGGGTGTTTTTTTTTTTACAGTGTACTTTTTCAAAGCTCTATAGATCTCCAGTTTAGTAAATGTGTATTTTAAGACCAAATGTGATCTTTGAGCTAGGCAGTGGTGCTGCACAAAGCCTTTGAGATGCAGTAGACCACCCCTGGGTTTCAAGTCTAATAAAAAATCAGATATGCCTAAAGGAACTGTATGAGTCAAACTTTTTAAAGATTAAATAAAGTATTTTCGGCTCCCAAAAAAAAGCTTTTAGTCTCTCCTCATCTCTAGCGATATGTTGTTCCCATGGATTCATGGGAGACATCTGTGATTTGTTGAACTTCAGTAAGCCCTCTGCCTACTGGGACAATACAGGTTCTGAATCCGGTGCCTGAAAACAAAGCTGCCGTGAGTAATTGAGCCTTCAAACAATCCAGGAGATACGCTATATATGGCTTGGGGGATTGTCTTCTAAACAACACAGGCATCATATCACGTATCCAACCTGGTTGAGTAGCTTTACAAGGCTAAAATAATCATCCATTCCCATTTCTCCAATGTTTGTGCACCGTAGCTGTGACCTTGCAAATGTGACAATTGGATAAATGTCTCATTTCGACTTGAGTTCGTGAGATCATGTTGCACTTATCCTAGGGGCTAGATTCAATCAGACACGTTAGAATTTCATGCAGCCGCGTTACAAGTTCAAACACTCAAATTAGACAGACAGGCATAAATCCCCTCATTTAAATTGACATGGAAACATCAATGGTTTGACATTTGAGTCATTATTTCTAACTTTCTAGTGCCATTTTGAACTTAATAAGGGATTGGTTTGTGACACACAACAGCAGCCTCTCACCGGCTCCTACTCCTCCAACATCACCAAAACATCTGCTATGTAGATGTTGGCCAATGTTGTTTAAAAATGCTCAATCTAATTGAATCTAAGCCAAGGTTTTTACCAATTCATCAAGCTTAGCTAGCTGACAGTTAGTTCTATCATGAAGAAGTCAAAGGGATGTATGTTGTTTTTTGAGTCCGTCTGCAGCTTTAATGGGTTAAAACATACACTATACATTCATTTTCAGGCCGTCATAGATCACTGTCTCCAATATATGTTGTGATGGCGGTGCCCCAGCCATTCATTGTTGTTTTTTAGATGTTTGACTCTAATATATATAAGAACTAATAATAAAAAGATGAATGTCATGTCATATATGTACTTTTGATTACTAGGAGATTCCTTGGGGCAATCGGTGCAACTATTGATTAATGTTGTTACAAAGGAAATGGGATGTTTTTTCTGCTCCTGTACGGAAGACGGAAACACCAAGTCACTCTGATTCATACTGTGACATCATCATTTTACTTTTTTCATTTTACACAAGTACAGAGGGAAATAACACATCCAGGAAATATCTGTGTGAATCGAGGTCAGTAGATTTAAATATCTGTGTGATTAGGAGTCAATAGGTTTAAATATCTGTGTGATTAGAGGTCAATAATACATATCTGTGTGATTCAAGGTCAGTAGGTTTAAATATAGCAAAGGTATAATTTCTAACTTTCTGTGTATACAGTACATACTGTTCACTATATTCTGTATATATAGCCACCTTCTCATCTTCGACGACACAGATTTATCTGTTCTGAGTTGAAATTCTTCCCACTACAAGTAGGTTGATTAATACAAACCTTTTTGGTTACACCGTAATATTTTAGCGCTGTTAAAATGGTACCCTAAAGATTACTTGGAGAAGCTGGGCCTAAACCCTCGGATGGGCAATGAATATCATAGATCATGAGGCTAGCCCAGGTCTTCTTAACAGGTAAACACATATAAGGCCATTCACCACATTGTTCTATCGATCTCATTGTTCTATCCTCCTTCATCACTTCCTGTTGAACGCGGAACGAGGGGAAGCTCGGTTTGTTGTTTTGGAAAGTTTTGAAAATCTATTGTAAAAGTTATTTACTAGCTAGCTACCTTTTTGAGTTTGAATCCCACGACGTGGTTGGCATCAGTTGCTGGGACTACTGCTATCTCTCAAGTGATCCTGCCGACCAAGGCCATTTTTGAGGAGGTGTTATGCGTAGCAGCTAGCCAGCTGCCTATCATGCTAGCAGGGTTTTCTTGAGGGCTTGAACCCAGCCATTGTGACTGGACTGCGGATTGTCCCAGGCTTGTGGCTGTCTAGATCCCTGCTGTTTGTTGTTGTTGTTTTCAATCTCCCCTGTGAGTTGTTACAACAACAAGAAAATAGCTTCAAGGGTTTCGTCCAAATACTGGTGGAGTCAACTAATAAAATGGACGACCTGACCAGAGAGGTCCAGGACCTGAAGAACAGTTTGCAGTTATCCCAGGGGCAGCTCAATGAGTTTAAAAAAGAGGACGGCAAGATTACAGCAATCTTTAAGTCATTGAGAGAGGACATCAGTTCCGTATGTGAATCAATGATAACAATGACGGAGAAATCAGATTATCTCTATGGACAATCAACGATGAACAACATGGTTGTGGACGGAATTGAAAAATCTCTACATAAGACCTGGACGGAGTCTGAGGACAAAGTGAGGGAAATTATCTCTAAGAAACTGAAGATGGACCACAGGAAGATTGAGGTGGTGCGCGCCCAACAGTCCAGGTGACAGGCACACCCGCTCCCCCTCCCTGGTGCTCGAGGGTGCCAGGCTGCCCATCGTTACACACACCTGTAACCATCATTACGCGCACCAGCGCGTCTTCGACTCACCTGGACTCTATTGCTTTGTTGATTGCCCCTTTATAGCTGTCTTACTCCTCAGTTTGTTCCCCGTGTCAGCATTGATGTCGTTATGTTTTCCTCTGTCCAGACGCTGTCCTTGTTTGTTTCTTGTCGGTTATCCATTAAATGTTCACTCCCTTTACTTGCTTCTCGTCTCCCAGCGTCAGTCTTTACACTTCTCAGTGTAACCAGTGCCTGTAATCTGGTTCAGGTTATTAATCAACCTTCTAAGGTGTTTATAACCACTACAGAAACAAGATCATCCCCATGTATTGATCACATTTTTACTACTACTGTAGAACTTTGTTCTAAAGCTGTATCCGTACCCATTGGATGCATTGATCACAATATAGTGGCTATATTCAGAAATGCCAAAGTTACAAAATCTGGGCCTAAAATAATGTATAAGAAATCAAACAAAATATGTAGCTTTGACTTTTGTGAATAATAAGGAGCATCCAGATGCTGCACTTGATGAATTTATGAAATGTCTTCTTCCAATTATTGATAAACATGCACCTGTTAAAAAAGGGACTGTTAGAACTGTTGAAGCTCCATGGATTGAAGAGGAATTGAAAAATGATATGGTTGAAAGAGATGGGGCAAAAATAATGGCTAATAATTCTGGCTGCACATCTGACTGGCTGACTTGCTGAAAATTGAGCAATTATGTGACTAAACTCAACAAAAAGAAGAATAAACTGTATTATGAAGCCAATATCAATAATAGAAAGAATGATAGAAAGAAAAACAGTTTGAGTATTTTAAATGAAATTATGGGCAGAATAACAAATTCAACTCCATCTTTCATTTAATCCAAAGGCTTCTTCATCACAAAACCATTTGCTGTTGCCAATAATTTTTATGATCAGTTCATTAGCAAAGAGGGCAAACTTAGGCAGGAAATGCTATCAACAAACTGTCAGGTGCGTGAATGAGGACCCAAAAGCGAATTAACAAAACAGAGTTTCTTTAATGACGAAACACAAGTAGGCTCAGATGGACAGGCAGATTCCGACAGGACAGGACAAGGTTAGCTGAACAGGCAGATTCCGACAGGACAGGACAAGGTTGCAGCAAACACGACGATAGTCTGGTTCAGGCATGAGTAACACAAACGAGAATCCGACAAAGACAGAAGCAGAAACAGAGAGAGATATAGAGACCTAATCAGAGGGAAAAAGGGAACAGGTGGGAAAAGGGGTGAACGAGGTAGTTAGAGAAGACAAGGAACAGCTGGGGGAAAGAGGGGAAGAAAAGGTAACCTAATACGACCAGCAGAGGGAGACAGGGTGAAGAGAAAGAACAGGAACAGGACACAACATGACAATACATGACAGTACCCCCCCACTCACCGAGCGCCTCCTGGCGCACTCGAGGAGGAAACCTGGCGGCAACGGAGGAAATCATCGATCAGCGAACGGTCCAGCACGTCCCGAGAGGGAACCCAACTCCTCTCCTCAGGACCGTACCCCTCCCAATCCACTAGGTACTGGTGACCACGGCCCCGAGGACGCATGTCCAAAATCTTACGGACCCTGTAGATAGGTGCGCCCTCGACAAGGATGGGGGGGGGGGGGGGAGACGAGCGGGGGCGCGAAGAACGGGCTTAACACAGGAGACATGGAAGACCGGGTGGACGCGACGAAGATATCGCGGAAGAAGAAGTCGCACTGCGACAGGATTAATGATCTGAGAAATACGGAACGGACCAATGAACCGCGGGGTCAACTTGCGAGAAGCTGTCTTAAGGGGAAGGTTCTGAGTGGAGAGCCAAACTCTCTGACCGCGACAATATCTAGGACTCTTAGTTCTACGCTTATTAGCAGCTCTCACAGTCTGCGCCCTATAACGGCAAAGTGCAGACCTGACCCTCTTCCAGGTGCGCTCGCAACGTTGGACAAAAGCCTGAGCGGAGGGGACGCTGGACTCGGCGAACTGAGATGAGAACAGCGGAGGCTGGTACCCGAGGCTACTCTGAAAAGGAGATAGCCCGGTCGCAGACGAAGGAAGCGAGTTGTGGGCGTATTCTGCCCAGGGGAGCTGTTCTGACCAAGACGCAGGGTTGCGAAAAGAAAGACTGCGTAAGATGCGACCAATAGTCTGATTGGCCCGTTCTGCTTGACCGTTAGACTGGGGGTGAAAGCCGGAAGAGAGACTGACGGAAGCCCCAATCAAACGGCAAAACTCCCTCCAAAATTGAGACGTGAATTGCGGACCTCTGTCCGAAACGACGTCTGACGGAAGGCCATGAATTCTGAAAACATTCTCGATGATGATTTGTGCCGTCTCTTTAGCAGAAGGAAGCTTAGCAAGGGGAATAAAATGAGCCGCCTTAGAGAACCTATCGACAACCGTAAGAATAACAGTCTTCCCCGCTGACGAAGGCAGTCCGGTGACAAAATCTAAGGCGATGTGAGACCACGGTCGAGAGGGAATGGGAAGCGGCCTGAGACGGCCGGCAGGAGGGGAGTTACCGGACTTAGTCTGCGCGCAGACCGAACAAGCAGCCACGAAACGACGCGTGTCATGCTCCCGGGTGGGCCACCAAAAACGCTGGCGAATGGAAGCAAGCGTACCCCGAACGCCAGGGTGGCCGGCTAACTTGGCAGAGTGAGCCCACTGAAGAACGGCCAGACGAGTAGGAACGGGAACGAAAAGAAGGTTCCTAGGACAAGCGCGCGGCGACGGAGTGTGAGTGAGTGCTTGCTTTACCTGCCTCTCAATTCCCCAGACAGTCAACCCGACAACACGCCCCTCAGGGAGAATCCCCTCAGGGTCAGTGGAGGCTACTGAAGAACTGAAGAGACGAGATAAAGCATCAGGCTTGGTGTTCTTAGAGCCCGGACGATAAGAAATCACGAACTCGAAACGAGCGAAAAACAGCGCCCAGCGCGCCTGACGCGCATTAAGTCGTTTGGCAGAACGGATGTACTCAAGGTTCCTATGGTCAGTCCAAACGACAAAAGGAACGGTCGCCCCCTCCAACCACTGTCGCCATTCGCCTAGGGCTAAGCGGATGGCGAGCAGTTCGCGGTTTCCCACATCATAGTTACGTTCCGACGGCGACAGGCGATGAGAAAAATACGCGCAAGGGTGGACCTTGTCGTCAGAGAGGGAGCGCTGAGAAAGAATGGCTCCCACGCCCACCTCTGACGCGTCAACCTCGACAACGAACTGTCTAGAGACGTCAGGTGTAACAAGGATAGGTGCGGATGTAAAACGATTCTTGAGGAGATCAAAAGCTCCCTGGGCGGAAACGGACCACTTAAAGCACGTCTTGACAGAAGTAAGGGCTGTGAGAGGAGCTGCCACCTGACCGAAATTACGGATGAAACGACGATAGAAGTTCGCGAAGCCGAGAAAGCGCTGCAGCTCGACGCGTGACTTAGGGACGGGCCAATCAATGACAGCTTGGACCTTAGCGGGATCCATCTTAATGCCTTCAGCGGAAATAACAGAACCGAGAAATGTGACGGAGGAGGCATGAAAAGTGCACTTCTCAGCCTTCACAAAAAGACAATTCTCTAAAAGGCGCTGGAGGACACGTTGAACGTGCTGAACATGAATCTGGAGTGACGGTGAAAAAATCAGGATATCGTCAAGGTAAACGAAAACAAAGATGTTCAGCATGTCTCTCAGGACATCATTGACTAATGCCTGAAAGACAGCTGGAGCGTTAGCGAGGCCGAAAGGAAGAACCCGGTATTCAAAGTGCCCTAACGGAGTGTTAAACGCCGTCTTCCACTCGTCCCCCTCCCTGATGCGCACGAGATGGTAAGCGTTACGAAGGTCCAACTTAGTGAAAAACCTGGCTCCCTGCAGGATCTCGAAGGCTGAAGACATAAGAGGAAGCGGATAACGATTCTTCACTGTTATGTCATTCAGCCCTCGATAATCTATGCAGGGGCGCAGGGACCCGTCCTTCTTCTTAACAAAAAAAACCCCCGCTCCGGCGGGAGAGGAGGAGGGGACTATGGTACCGGCGGCAAGAGCTACAGACAAATAATCTTCGAGAGCCTTACGTTCGGGAGCCGACAGAGAGTATAGTCTACCCGGGGGGGAGTGGTTCCCGGAAGGAGATCAATACTACAATCATACGACCGGTGTGGAGGAAGAGAGGTGGCCCTGGACCGACTGAACACCGTGCGCAGATCGTGATATTCCTCCGGCACCCCTGTCAAATCACCAGGCTCCTCCTGTGAAGAAGAGACAGAGGAAACAGGAGGGATAGCAGACATTAAACATTTCACATGACAAGAGACGTTCCAGGAGAGGATAGAATTACTAGACCAATTAATAGAAGGATTATGACAAACTAGCCAGGGATGGCCCAAAACAACAGGTGTAAAAGGTGAACGAAAAATTAAAAAAGAAATGGTTTCGCTATGATTACCAGAGACAGTGAGGGTTAAAGGTAGCGTCTCACGCTGAATCCTGGGGAGAGGACTACCATCCAAGGCGAACAAGGCCGTGGGCTCCCTTAACTGTCTGAGAGGAATGTCATGTTCCCGAGCCCAGGTCTCGTCCATAAAACAGCCCTCCGCCCCAGAGTCTATCAAGGCACTGCAGGAAGCTGACGAACCGGTCCAGCGTAGATGGACCGACAAGGTAGTGCAGGATCTTGAAGGAGAGACAGGAGTAGTAGCGCTCACCAGTAGCCCTCCGCTTACTGATGAGCTCTGGCTTTTACTGGACATGAAGTGACAAAATGACCAGCGGAACCGCAATAGAGACAGAGGCGGTTGGTGATTCTCCGTTCCCTCTCTTTAGTCGAGATGCGGATACCTCCCAGCTGCATAGGCTCAGCACCCGAGCCGGCAGAGGAAGATGGTAGTGATGCGGAGAGGGGGGCAACGGAGAACGCGAGCTCCTTTCCACGAGCTCGGTGACGAAGATCAACCCGTCGCTCAATGCGAATAGCGAGTTCAATCAAGGAATCCACGCTGGAAGGAACCTCCCGGGAGAGAATCTCATCCTTTACCTCTGCGCGGAGACCCTCCAGAAAACGAGCGAGCAAAGCCGGCTCGTTCCAGCCACTGGAGGCAGCAAGAGTGCGAAACTCAATAGAGTAGTCTGTTATGGATCGATTACCTTGACATAGGGAAGACAGGACCCTGGAAGCCTCCTCCCCAAAAACAGATCGATCAAAAACCCGTATCATCTCCTCCTTAAAGTCCTGATACTGGTTAGTACACTCAGCCCTTGCCTCCCAGATTGCCGTGCCCCACTCACGAGCCCGTCCAGTAAGGAGAGATATGACGTAGGCGATACGAGCAGTGCTCCTGGAGTAAGTGTTGGGCTGGAGAGAAAACACAATATCACACTGGGTGAGGAACGAGCGGCATTCAGTGGGCTCCCCAGAGTAACACGGCGGGTTATTGATTCTGGGCTCCGGAGATTCGAAAGCCCTGGAAGTGGCCGGTGGATCGAGGCGGAGATGGTGAACCTGTTCTGTGAGGTTGGAGACTTGGGTGGCCAGGGTCTCAACGGCATGTCGAGCAGCAGACAATTCCTGCTCGTGTCTGCCTAGCATCGCTCCCTGGATCTCGACGGCTGAGTGGAGAGGATCCGAAGTCGCTGGGTCCATTCTTGGTCGGATTCTTCTGTCAGGTGCGTGAATGAGGACCCAAAAGCGAATTAACAAAACAGAGTTTCTTTAATGACGAAACACACGTAGGCTCAGATGGACAGGCAGATTCCGACAGGACAGGACAAGGTTAGCTGAACAGGCAGATTCCGACAGGACAGGACAAGGTTGCAGCAAACACGACGATAGTCTGGTTCAGGCATGAGTAACACAAACGAGAATCCGACAAAGACAGAAGCAGAAACAGAGAGAGATATAGAGACCTAATCAGAGGGAAAAAGGGAACAGGTGGGAAAAGGGGTGAACGAGGTAGTTAGAGAAGACAAGGAACAGCTGGGGGAAAGAGGGGAAGAAAAGGTAACCTAATACGACCAGCAGAGGGAGACAGGGTGAAGAGAAAGAACAGGAACAGGACACAACATGACAATACATGACACAAACAGTGAGCCATTGTACTCATGCATAAAAAAATATATAATGAAAGAAAAGCATTGAAAGTTAGAATTTTGTCAAGTTTATGTGGGAGAGGTGGAAAAATTATTGCTATTGATCAATAATGACAATCCTCCTGGCATTGACAATTTAGATGGAAATCTACTAAAGATGGTAGCTGACTATAGCCACACCTATCAGTCATATATTTCAACTGAGCATAGAGGAAAGTATTTGTCCTGGAGGGAAGCCAAAGTCATTCTACTACCCAAGAGTGGTAAAGAGTGGCCTTTACTGGTTCTAACAGCAGACCTATCAGCTTGCTGCTAGCTCTTAGCAAACTGTTGGAAAAAATGGTGTTTGATCAAATACAATGCTATTTCTCTGTAAACCAATTAACAACAGACTTTCAGCATGCTTATAGAGAAGGGCACTCAACATGTACTGCACTGACATAAATGACTGATGACTGGTTGAAATAAATTGATAATAAGAAGATTGTGTGATCTGCACTGTTAGATTTCAGTACAGCCTTTGATATTATTGATGATACTCTGTTGTTGAGAACGTATGTGTTATGGCTTTTCAACATCTGCAATATCGTGGATTCAGAGCTATATATCTAATATAACTTAGGTTTTATTTAATGGAAGATGATCTAATGTTAAATGTGTGGTGTACCACAGGGCAGCTCTCTGGGCCCTCTACTCTTTTCTGTTTTGATCAATGACCTGCCACTGGCATTAAACAAAGCATGTGTGTCTATGTGTGCTGATGATTCAATCATATACGCATCAGCAACCACAGTTAATAAAGTAACAAAGAGTTGCAGTTTTGGAACTAACAGCATTGTATTTGGTGCAAATCATTCCCTAAGTTCTATACCTCAGCTAAATCTGGTAATGAATGATGTGACTATTGAATAAGTTGAGGAGACTAAATTACTTGGTGTTACCTTAGATTATAAACTGTCATGGACAAAACATATAAATTCAATGGTTGTAAAGATGGGGAAAGGTCTGTAATAAAGAGACGGTCTGTTTTTTTAACACCGCACTCCAAAAAGCAAGTCCCGCAGGCTCTAGTTTGATCATATCTTGATTATTGTCAACTCATAGGGTCAAGTGCTGCAAGTGCTTGCTCTTCATTGTAATCAGAGGTCTAATATTAACACTATGCAAGCCAGTCCCTAGAATTTCTAAGCAAGCAGCTGGAGGCAGGGCTTTCTCCTATAGAGTTACATTTTTTATGGAATGGTCTGCCTATCCATGTGAGAGACGCAGACTCGGTCTCAACCTTTAAATCTTTATTGAAGTCTCATCACTTCTGTAGGTCCTATGATTGAGTGTAGTCTGGGCCAGGAGTGTGAAGGTGAACGGAAGGCACTGGAGCAACGAACCACGCTTGCTGTCTCTGTCTGGCCGGTTCCCCTGTCTCCACTGGGATTCTCTTCCTCTAACTCTATTACAGGGGCTGAGTCACTGGTTTACTGGTGGTATTCCGTGCCGTCCCTAAAGGGGTGCGTCACTTGAGTGGATTGAGTCACTTGACGTGATCTTCCTGTCTGGGTTGGTGCCCCCCCTTGGGTTCTTGCCGTGGGGGAGATCTTTGTGGGCAATACTCAACCTTGTCTCAGGATGGTAAGTTTGTGGTTGAAGATATCCATCTAGTGGTGTGGGGGCTGTGCTTTGGCAAAGTGGGTGGGGTTATATCCTGCCTGTTTTGCCCTGTCCGGGGCTATCGTTGGACGGGGCCACAGTGTCTACTGACCCCTCCTGTCTCAGCCTCCAGTATTTATGCTGCAGTAGTTTGTGTGTTGGGGGGCTAGGGCCGGTCTGTTAAATCTGGAGTATTTCTCGTCTTATTCGGTGTCCTGTGTGAATTTAAATTTGCTCTCTCTAATTCTCACTCTCTTTCTCTCGTTCTCTCTTCTTCTTTCTCTCTTTCTCTCTTTCTCTCTTTCTTTCTCTCTCTCGGAGGACCTGAGCCCTAGGACCATGCCTCAGGGCTACCTGGCCTGATGACTCCTTGATGTCCCCAGTCCACCTGGCCGTGCTGCTGCTCCAGTTTCACCAGTTTCAACTGTTCTGCCTGCAGCTATGGAACCCTGACCTGTTCACCGGACGTGCTACCTGCCCCAGACCTGCTGTTTTCAACTATCTAGAGACAGCAGGAGAGGTAGAGATACTCTGAATGATCGGCTATGAAAAGCCAACTGACATTTACTCCTGAGGTGCTGACCTGTTGCACTCTCGACAACCACTGTGATTATTATTATTTTACCCTGCTGGTCATCTATGAACATTTGAACATCTTAGGCATGTTCTGTTATAATCTCCACCGGCACAGCCAGAAGAGGAATGGCCACCCCTCATAGCTTGGTTCCTCTCTAGGTTTCTTCCTAGGTTTTGGCCTTTCTATGGAGTTGTTCCTAGCCACTGTGCTTCTACAGCTGCGTTGCTTTCTGTACAGCACTTTGAGATATCTGCTGATGTAAGAAGGGCTTTATAAATACATTTGATTTGTTTTTTGGGGGGGTTTTAAGCTGGGTTTCTGTACAGCACTTTGAGACAGCAGCTGATGTAAGAAGGGCTTTATAAATAAATGTGATTGATTGGTTGATTGATTGACTAAGAGTTTAAGAAAGGCTAATTGCATCACTTCTTGTTTTTGTAAGAAACACCAATTTGTTGGAAATTCCAATTTGTTTGCATAGTAAACTGAAATGGAGCGCTGACACACACATTTACCCCACCAGACATTCCACTAGGGTTTTTTTCACAGTCCCCAGGTTTAGAACAAATGAAAGGAAATGTACAGTATTATACAAAGCCATGAGTGCATGGACCTCTCTTCCATCTCATATAGCGCAAGTAAACAGCAAACCTGGTTTAAAAAAATAAATGAAGCAACACTTCATGACACAACGCCTCTCCCCCATGTCACCTACTTGTTGTGTGTATGTACTGACATGTACGTGGAACTGATAGAGGCACACACAAACACACTACATGTTCATATTTTAAATGTATGTAAAGTCTTTTGTCTGTAATGTTTTTTCGTTATGTGTCAGACCCCAGTAGTCACCATTGGTGTTGCCATGGGGATCCTAATAAATCAACACAAAAAAACCCACCTGAGGCCGAGCCTGCATACCCATGCTTTAACTATGCAGCAGACTATCTTCAGACATGTCACTCCCCTCTCCCAAATGGCAAACGACATCAAAATGACTGGATGCATGAGTCACAATAAAAAATGTCTGATGTCGTTTAACATTTCCACACATTGTATCAAGAGCCTAGCAAATACCACATAGTGTAAATTAACATCTCCCAAGTGTGTGTTGTTGGAGGGTAGTTTTCCAGCAGCCTGACTTGCATCAGAACGTTCAAAGGGGTGGATGAAGGTGATAAGAAGCCGAAGGATTGGTGATGATACTGGGTTAGGATCCCAAACATCTCAGTGGAGGATCCATGGCTACAGGAAGTTAGCATCATACCCAGTTGGGATCCACACATACAGTACATCATAGGATAGCATGGACTGACTATCATATCATCTGTGTTAATGTGCCCGCTAGTTAAACTGCAATGTAAGCATCTTCAAAATGGGATGCTACCTACGGTTTTAAACCATGTGACAGATTGCACAGCTTGGACTCAGAGACTCTGAGAAACCAATATGCTACTTCAGATGGAATAGCAATCTATAAATCCACTGAACCCAACAAAGCCCATCCGTTTATATTGAGTTACAATCTGAAATCATATCAAACAGTATTGTGACACAGTCCATAGAGACAGTCCACAAAGTTGTCAACTGGGATTGTAGAATTGATGAATCGAAAGGATTTCACACATCGATGCATTGCGCCAATATACTTTTATTTATGTGAAATACCATTCCACAGACAGACAGGTACATATGGTGTGATCAATGAACATGTGTCACAGCGGGTGGATAATACAACATCGTTTTTGAGACATAAAGTATCAAAGTATAATTAATAGAACTTTAACATTCAGTAAACTATCAACATTTTCAATACAATATGTTTTGTTTCATCTGTAAAAAGAAAATAAATATTTGATTGGTCTTTATATTTTTGTATAGCTTTGCTTTGATAATAAACATGTCTCGGAGTGTTTCATGTCTCAGAGTATAAGGCAAAGTATTAGGTCATGGAACAACATTCTCAACACCCTCTATTTCAAAATGCAAAATGATCTCATTAGAATATGCCAAAAGTAATGATATTTAACCATTGTAGCCAAATGTCAGCCATGCTGACTTATTAGTATCACCGAAGCTGACATATTAGTATCACCCAAGCTGACATATTAGGGTCACCCAAGCTGACATATTAGGGTCACCCAAGCTGACATATTATTATCACCCAAGCTGGCATACTAGAGTCACCCAAGCTGACATATTAGTATCACCCAAACTGACATATTCGTGTCACCCAAGCTGACATATTAGTGTCACCCAAGCTGACATATTAGTATCACCCAAGCTGGTATATTAGTATCACCCAAGCTGACATTGTAGTGTCACCCAAGCTGACATATTAGTATCACCCAACCTGGCATACTAGTGTCACCCAAGCTGACATATTAGGGTCACCCAAGCTGACAAATTAGTGTCACCCAAGCTGATATATTAGTGTCACCCAAGCTGACATATTAGTATCATCCAATCTGACATATTAGTGTCACCCAAGATGACATATTAGTGTCACCCAAGATGACATTTAGTGTTACCCAAACTGACATATTAGTATCACCCAAGCTGACATATTAGCGTCACCCACGCTACACATTAGTGTCACCCAAGCTGACATATTAATGTCACCCAAGCTGGCATATTAGTGTCACCCAAGCTGACATAGTTGTGTCACCCAAGCTGACATATTAGTGTCACCCAAGCTGACATATTAGTATCACCCAAGCTGACATATTAGTGTCACCCAAGCTGACATATTTGTGTCACCCAAGCTGACATATTAGTGTCACCCAAGCTGACATATTAGTATCACCCAAGCTGACATTTTAGTGTCACCCAAGCTGATACAATATGTACCAACAACAGATGAAGTGTGTTCATATATCAGTTATCTATCATCTACTCTAACTACTTTTTTCTGAAGATGTAAGGAACATGTATATACAATACTGTAACCATTCAAGATGCATGTACAGTATGTTTTGAAATTGAACACAATCATAATGGCGGTGTATTATCATTGTGTGCATCTACGCCATATTATAAAGTGCAAAATGAAAACAAAGCTATTTGTTTACAGTACGGTGAATTGACAATGTGCAATTGTATTATGTCCTCTGTGACCTTGCTGCAACCTTACTGCGACCTTGCTGCTTTTAACAAAACGCTCAGCGAAATGAGATAATTGTTGTCTGTCTTGACTGTTTTTAGACAGGACAGTAATCATAATTCAATCACCCGGCTGCTGAATTGTAACACCAAAATATTGGTGTGCTCAATCATGTGAAACCAAATAGTCCAATACAGTAGGTTTTATTTAACTGGGCAAGTCAGATAAGAACAAATTCTTATTTACAATGAGGCCTAGGAACAGTGGGTTAACTGCCTTGTTCGATCTACCAACCTTTCGATTACAGGCCCAACGCTCTAACCACTAGGCTACCTTCCATTACATTACAAAATAAATGTCCTCAGCCTCCAAAACAGATGTAAGTATTTTAGTGAAGTGCATTTATCTTTTAGTTCTTTGTTTTTGCGTCTCTCCAGTGCATTGTATTGTACTTGTCCTAGTAGTTTCTTTACAACAAATCTAATAGAAGACATCATGACTATTTTTAGAATTCCAACAACAATACATATTGATGAGCTATTCAAGTTTCCCTTTTATTTGGCAACTACATTATAAAATGGTGTACTTTCCATTTACTTGTTTTACTGTTCTCTCTCCTTCCATTCTGTGAGCCATTTACTCCACACAATGGTTGACTTTCATAGCTTTGGTCAAAATGTGTATTATACAGATGTATAGAGATTATCAGTATTCCAAGATGTCACTGGCAATCATGCACAACACTCTAAAGAGCACTGGAACAGCAATGGTGGAAATATTGCCCAGAGTTGGATTAGTGCTTTATTGCAGGGCTTCACAGGCCATTTGATGATCAGTATAGCAAAGTCTGTGTCCCAGAATGAGACATAGGATAGAAACCTGGTTTCAGAAGTGTCTTTAAGATGAAAGTGCTTCCTGGTTCTTTTATCTAGTGTGAATGTCATTACTTTTTAATTTTAAAAAACAAGATAGAATATATTACTATGGTATGCTCAAAGTCGCCATAGGAAGAGTATTGCATTCCAAGGACAACAAGGAGCTACCAAGGCATGGAAGTGGATTGAAGGTTATTGCTCCTGCTTCAATTCCCCAGAGCAGAGCTTCCTCATGGATGAGCCTAAAGTTCTATATTGAACATGTCTAGCCAGCGATATCACATGTGAAATGTATACTTGTGATGTATTGCCTAATATAGCCGTGTATACATTCCATCACATTCATCATATTCCCCGTGTACAGAGCAGACATCTCTGTTATAATGTTATTATGCATATATGTCACATATCAAGCAAATACTGTATGATTTCCCAGTGATATGCTAATACAACACCCATCACGTCTGAGTTATAGGTTTTTCAATGGCAGTAAGGTATGTTATGATCCTTATGACAGTGACATATGTTATGATCCTTATGGCAGTGAGAAATGTTATGATCCTTATGGCAGTGAGATATCTTATGATCCTTATGGCAGTGAGAAATGTTATGATCCTTATGGCAGTGAGAAATGTTATGATCCTTATGGCAGTGAGAAATGTTATGATCCTTATGGCAGTGAGATATGTTATGATCCTTATGGCAGTGAGAAATGTTATGATCCTTATGGCAGTGAGATATCTTATGATCCTTATGGCAGTGAGAAATGTTATGATCCTTATGACAGTGACATATGTTATGATCCTTATGGCAGTGAGAAATGTTATGATCCTTATGGCAGTGAGAAATGTTATGATCCTTATGGCAGTGAGATATCTTATGATCCTTATGGCAGTGAGATATCTTATGATCCTTATGGCAGTGAGATATCTTATGATCCTTATGGCAGTGAGAAATGTTATGATCCTTATGGCAGTGAGATATGTTATGATCCTTATGGCAGTGAGAAATGTTATGATCCTTATGGCAGTGAGATATCTTATGATCCTTATGGCAGTGAGAAATGTTATGATCCTTATGGCAGTGAGATATCTTATGATCCTTATGGCAGTGACATATGTTATGATCCTTATGGCAGTGAGAAATGTTATGATCCTTATGGCAGTGAGAAATGTTATGATCCTTATGGCAGTGAGATATCTTATGATCCTTATGGCAGTGAGAAATGTTATGATCCTTATGGCAGTGAGAAATGTTATGATCCTTATGACAGTGAGATATCTTATGATCCTTATGGCAGTGAGAAATGTTATGATCCTTATGGCAGTGAGATATCTTATGATCCTTATGGCAGTGAGAAATGTTATGATCCTTATGGCAGTGAGATATGTTATGATCCTTATGGCAGTGAGAAATGTTATGATCCTTATGGCAGTGAGATATCTTATGATCCTTATGGCAGTGAGAAATGTTATGATCCTTATGGCAGTGAGAAATGTTATGATCCTTATGACAGTGAGATACGTCATGATCGTTATGGCTGTGAGATATGTTGTGGTCGTTATGGGGTGCTCAGTGAAGCTAATAGTCCACAGTATGTCAATAAGAACAGTTGTCCAAAAACGACTTTTACGATATGATCATGTAGTCCACTAAACAGCCCTTTTGATCATGCAGAACTGTGAAATATACATTTATTATGAAATATTAACTTGTTTGTTGTTGTTCGTTTGTTGTTGTTTGATACACAGTACAGATGTAAAACCCATTGTTCATTCCCGCCACTGACCCCTTGACCCGCGACCCTATTAACAAAGTTGGTCACAGTTGGTTCACAATAAGTTAATAATGACACACCTCTGTTTGTTACACAGTCATATGGATATACACTGATAATAAGGTCTACAAATGTTTCAAGAGACGACTGGTTAAATCCATGCACTTCATGCACAGATGATGGTCAACCTCCAGGCCACCGTAGTTAAGGGTCTCAATGGGTTCCATTCAGAAAGGAGATAAAGGAGCATGTTGGGAAATATGCCCATGAAGTCATTTGGATGAGAGCCATGCCTTTCTGTCAGTTTATTTAGATGGTGGATTAATTGTCTGTTGTTGTTGTTGAGCTGTTTTTTCTCAGTCATTTGTCCAGGTGTCTTACAGCAGTCTCTTTCAGAGGGTCAGGAGGCCATGGCCGTCCCCGCCTACTTCATGCCACTCCGAAGCACCTGATTGGCTGCGATAAGCATGACGCTGATGATGAAAGCGATGGCAAAAGCACATATCAGGCTCTTGCGTACACACGTCTGCTTGACTTGCTGCGTTGGACTAGCTGCTTGACAGGGAAAGGAGACAAGAAGAGAAGGAGGAAAGTGAGAGATTATCAAGAAGGAGAGACATGCACCTGTGAGTCCTTTGAATAAAATCTATTTTGATGCTCTGCACATATCTGACACCGGAGGCAAGTTACATTGTAATCTCATCTCCAAATGTACAAGTATATGAACACAATTATTACGGCTGAAAACTGCTTGGAGATGTGTTTTTACACCAGTGTGTACGATACATAATTACCTAGATTACAGCTCTGATTTCAGTTAGCTCCAAACAAGATAACAAATGCATTGGCACCTGAGAAGCATGATAAAATAGAATATATTAAGGAGTTTGGTGGACAGAGCCTTGCAAAAGTTTTCATCAATCTTGGCGTTCATCCTATTTTGTTGCATTACAACCTGTAATTTAAATTTATTTTTATTTGGATTTTATGTAATGGACATACACTAAAATAGTCCAAATTGGTGAAAAAAAATACATACAAATAAAATTGGTGCGTGCATTTGTATTCACCCCCTTTGCTATGAAGCCACAAAATAAGATCTGGTGCAACCAATTACCTTCAGAAGTCATATAATTAGTTAAATAAAGTCCACCTGTGTGCCATCTAAGTCTCACATGATCTGTCACGTGATCTACGCATATATACACCTGTTATAAAAGTTCCCAGAGTCTGCAACACCACCAAGCAAGGGGCACCACCAAGCAAGTGGCACCATGAAGACCAAGGAGCTCTCCAAACAGGTCAGGGACAAAGTTGCGGAGAAGTACAGATCAGGGTTGGGTTATAAAAAAATATCAGAAACTTTGAACATCCCGCTGAGCACCATTAAATCCATTATTAAAAAATGGAAAGAATATGGCACCACAGCAGTCCTGCCAAGAGAGGGCCGCCCACCAAAACTCACAGACCAGGCAAGGAGGGCATTAATCAGAGAGGCAAACAAAGAGACCAAAGATAAACCTGAAGGAGCTGCAAATCTGCAAAGCACCAAAGGGGAGATTGGAGTATCTGTCCATAGGACCACTTTAAGCCGTACACTCCACAGAACTGGGCTTTATGGAAGAGTGGCAAGAAAAAAAAAACATTGCTGGTAGAAAGAAATAAGCAAACATGTTTGCCAAAAGGCATGTGGGAGACTCCCCAAACATATGGAAGAAGGTACTCTGGTCAGAAGAGACTACAATTTAGGTTTTTGCTATCAAGGAAAACGCTATTCTGGCGCAAACCCAACTCCTCTCATTACCCCGAGAATACCATCACAGTGAAGCATGGTTGTGGCAACATCATGCTGTGGGGATGTTTTTCATCGCCAGGGACTGGGAAACTGGTCAGAATTGAAGGAATCATGGATGGCACTAAATACAGGGAAATTCTTGAGGGAAACCTGTTTCAGTCTGAGTGGTTTTAAACATTTAAATGTCTTGGAATGGTCTAATCAAAGCCCAGACCTCAATCCAATTGAGAATCTGTGGTATGACTTAAAGATTGCTGTACACCAGCGGAACACATCCAACTTGAAGGAGCTGGAGCAGTTTTGCCTTGAAGAATGGGACAAAATCCCAGTGGAAGGGTGTTCCAAGCTTATAGAGACAAACCCTAAGAGACTTGCAGTTGTAATTGCTGCAAAAGGTGTCTCAACAAAGTATTGACACGCTCAAGTGTTCTGTTTTTTTTGTCATATTTCTTGTTTGTTCACAAGAAATATGGTAGGCATGTTGTGTAAATCAAATGATACAAATCCATTTTTAATTCCAGGTTGTAAGGCAACAAAATAGGAAAAATGGCAAGGGGGATGAAAACTTACGCAAGCCACTATATAGGCAATGCAGCCAACTCCAGGCTACGCATTTTTCCACCACTTCCACTCTGCATATCTTTCACCTTTTACTCTCTCTCAGTTAATCCACTGAACAAAAATAGAAATGCAACATGCAACAATTTCAAGAATTTGACTGGGTTACAGTTCAAATAAGGAAATTAGTCAATTGAAATAAATTCATTAGGCCCTAATCTATGGATTTCACAAGACTGGTCAGTGGTGCAGCCATAGGTGGACCTTGGATGGCAAAGGCCCACCCACTTGGAAGTCATACCCACCCACTGAGGAACCAGGCCCAGAAAATCAGAATGAGTTTTTCCCAACAAAATTCTCTAAAACGATGTTGGAGATGGCTTATCGTAGAGAAATTGACATTCAATTCTCTTGCAACAGCTCGGGTGGACATTCCTGCAGTCAGCATGTCAACTGCATGTTCCCTCAAACCTTGAGACATGTGTGGCATTGTGTTTTGTGACAAACCGGCACATTTTATAGTGGCCTTATATTGTCCGCAGCACACGGTGCATCTACAGTATGTCATTTGTTTATTCAGCTTCTTGATATGGCACACTTGTCAGGTGGATGGATTATCTTGGCAAAGGAGAAATGCTCACTAACAGTGATATAAACACATTTGTGCACAACATTTTAGAGAAATAAGCTTTTTGTATGTATGGAACATTTCTGGGATATTTTATCATGCATCATGGAACCAATGCTTTACATGTCGTGTTTATGTTTTTGTTCAGCACGGATGTCTTTCTCAATTAAACTATTATACTGGAAGTATATCAAAGTGTACAATCGGTCTTCTACTGTCCATATTAACCTGAGACACGTTAAAGTGTTTACCACAAAGTGTGTACTACAAAGTGTGTACTATACAGTGTGTACTACAAAGTGTGTACTATAACATGTATACTATAAAGCGTGTACTATAAGGTTCCTTACTGTCTATATCCACCTGGCAGGCCCCTGGGTTCGCTATGTGACTCTCCTCGGTCATGATGATGTTCTCGATATCCTTCATGGTGAGGTGGTCGGAGAATGTATCATACAGCAGCCTCTTCAGCTCCTCTACCGTCAGCTTCTGCATGTCAGTCTGGACACGCAAGCACGCACACACACTCACACACACACACACACACGCACGCACGCACGCACACACACACACACACACACACCATATGCACACACACAGGAACTGATGTCACTACAATGAGATACTGCTCTATGGTCTATTTTAGTTTATACAATGTTTTGTATTTGGGGATGGTAAGCTAAGTGATCCTGGAGATTTTAGCCAGAGAATACAACACAACACTGCCCATTGATACATGTGGCATACTGTATGACTGTCTGGACTAATTTGAGCATAAAGTACACTGCCATAGACCTCCCCTTAAAAAAAAACATTTTCAAGAGTCAGATGTGGTTTTCAGGCACCTGTGATTTTTCACATTAATCTTTCACATGTGAACAAATCACATGACAAATGTCACGTGGGAAAAACATACTTTTTTTTGGACACGTGTGAAGATTCACATGGATTGTTCATATTACTCAGACATGTGTGGTCTCCCAACATTTCACATCATGAGTTTCATATGTTTGCTTTTGTAGCAGGCGGGATTAGAGGCCATGGGAGAAGCCACCGTCTTGACCATTAGACCAACAGGGCCAAAACTAATTTAGAAGTCGCAGGCGAGACTACTTCATCACGTCACCATGAGCAACCATGACCACCGCATGCCCTCTACATTTTCACATGTGTATCTTCATATTTTAATGTACATTTTCACATGTGTATCTTCATATTTTAATGTACATTTTCACATGTGTATCTTCATATTTTAATGTACATTTTCACTATGGGTATCAAATGTCCTTGAATTTACTGCAGGTTTTTCTGTGATTAATTATTATTAATCGCAAATTTGGAATTTGCTCAAATTGAGCTGTAATTTAAGATTATTTATGCAAAAAGCATTACAAAAAATATTTACATCTTGATTTTGTTCAAAATAATGGTTAGCAAAACATTCTTTAACCTCAATGTCAACTTGTTTTGACGTGGCATAGTTGTTTTTCATTGTATATATTATGTATGTTGGATGTCTTCAGTGTACTTGCAAAGCAATAAAAAATGTGTGCACAAAAGTGACAAAAGATTAAGTTGAGATTAAATCAGTTAATTTTAACATGTTAAACAGGATAAATAAGAACACCCAGTTTTCTAGCATGAGAAACTAAAGTTTAATTTACACATGTTATTGTTTTTCACGTGGAGTTTTTGAACATGTGAAACTGCAAATGAGATTTTTACATGTGAAACTGCATAACCAATTTTAATACGACCAAGCACAAATTTCACATGTGCAACTGCAATTCACATGTTAGGTGAAAACACGTTTATGTTATCACATGTGAAAAGTTGGTGTTAACATGTGAATTAAAAATGTAAGACACGTGAAAATATGGTTTCAAGTGAAATTTTAGCTCAGCATGTGAAAACAGCTATTTCACATGTGAAAATGCTAATTTTATATGTATTTTTTTTTACACACACAATAAGATATGAGTTTGTTCTAGAATCTAGATTGTATACAAAGACACTGCATAGATAATGCTAACACAAGCCTGACTCTGAATCAGTCTCTAAATACTTTTTACTATTACTGTGAATATGGGAGGGTAATTATCTGAAAAACTGTCACACAGTAAAAACCTGATTTAATCTAAATCGATTTTTCTTCTTTCGATCGTCAGACTAGTGTATACAATAGGTGGGGATGGTTGTTGAAAGTCAGGAAGGAAGGACACAGTTCTGACAGAAGAACATTACTAAGAATACTAAGTACTAAGTAAATACTAAGGTTGCATTCCAAACACATAAAAGTCACACCATCTCCCCTCAGCCCTCAAATTAAGTGGACACTTCTGATGATGTATCATGATGTCTGACGAGTTGACACCTGCAGGGCAAGGGGTGAGGGAAGAATGAATGGATTTTAAATTAACCGCTCTCATTCGTCCCACAGTTGTGTTTTCAGTTATCGTGCGATACAGTCAATTATGATTGGCTAGAAGACAACACCTCCGCAGACATTGAATGCTAGCCATCCGACTAAATCAGGTAAATAAAAAATTACAATGTATAAGTGTGATGTCGGGGAAAGTTGTATGCGCAAGCTAACGTTTCCAAAAGCTAACCAAATAAAAGCCTCATTACTCACGAGGGGTCACTGCCTTATCAACCCTCCACTGAATCTGGGAATTACATTTGTTTTCCTTTCAAGTCACAAAGTCTCCATACGATGGATAAATGGTGATATAGATGACAGTTACAGTATAGCATTACATCCTAATCACCCAGAAGCCTTTGTAGCTTGTCAGTGGTAATAATCAGGAAGGAAGCGGTTTATGATTACTTACCTTCCAGAACACGGAGTCAAAGTCGGTTCCGTGGAACTTGTCAGGCATTCCGGCTGCTGTCAGCTTGGGTCCGAGGAGAGTGACAAACTCTTCGAAATCCACCTGACCATCACCTGTTGATGACAGGAATCTTGATGACACTTGGTATGCTAGTGTGTGTGTGTGTGTGTGTGTGTGTGTGTGTGTGTGTGTGTGTGTGTGTGTGTGTGTGTGTGTGTGTGTGTGTGTGTGTGTGTGTGTGTGTGTGTGTGTGTGTGTGTGTGTGTGTGTGTGTGTGTGTGTGTCTGTGTGTCTGTGTGAGTGTCTGTGTTTGGGTTGGTGGGTGTGAGCGCCCGTCTGTGTCGTGAATGCGTGCCTGTGTGCGTGCCTGTGTGCATGCCTGTGTGCATGCCTGTGTGCATGCCTGTGTGTGTCCGTGTCTGTGTGTGCGTGTGTCTATCTCACCGTCCATGTCCAGTCTCTGTATGATGACCTCCAGCTCCACCTCATTGGGCATGTACCCCAGAGACCTCATGGCCATGCCCAGCTCTTGCTTCGAGATGAAGCCATTCCCATCACGGTCAAATACCTTGAACGCCTCGCGAATCTCTGTGAGGAAGACAACAAAGAGAAGTGTTATAGCATCAGCCTACCTATGTCATGTGCCTAAGCACTAAATAACTTCAATTTCGAAAATAAGGTTTTAATTATGCTACACAAATGAATGGTCAATCTCTACCAACGAATGTAGCGGATGCACTGAAGACGATGAAAAAAAACCCAGAACATTTAAATCTCCAAGGGATAAAGTGATGTGAGGTGAACAAATGGCACATTCACTTTCACAGTGTATAGATTGGATCTTAAGAGAGCCACTGTGGCCATTTTGACAGACCAAAATGCATCCGTTAAAAAATGAACTAGGTAACTGTATGTAAAAGGTCACTTCAGGAAAAAAAATGTATGACAGAAACCTAAGAAGAGGCTTTTCAAATAGTTATTTTAATTTAAACTAATCTAAAGCATACCAGAGATCTGTATAATGAAGAGATATTCATGTCTCCGCCCTAACAATGGGAGTCGTTGTCCCAAAGGCAGGAAGGTAGACGAAAAGCTTAGGTCTGCATACTAAGCCCATAGAAACGGATTGAGCTTATTCTGGACAGATTTTGGCGAGAGTGAGCCCTCTCATTTTGCCTCTTCCTATCTGAGCATACTGACCAGGTCTGTCCTTAAAATACTTCTCCCATAGCTCAAAAGCCCCTTTCCTTACGAGTGACCGAAACCCATCACTCATATGTGTTGTAGACCGTCGGCCAGTCAAATTACTGATTGTAAAAGATCTAGCATACAGGAAACTGGTTCAGATGATGATGAACAATCTTCCCTATATACACTTGATGATGGGTAGATCTGGGATGAATCTGCTCCGGTATCTACTCTGACTGTTTTTGCAGTAGCCAAGAATCACAAAACACATTGTTAAAAAAATCATGTACGATATCAGATGTGTTAAGTCAGTGTAGGTCTTATGGAAAGGAAATGTAGCTCTGTGAGAGGACATTCTAGATAACATTTGCAGGTGGAAAATAGGTGACTGCAAACATGCTTATGTAAATAAAAAAAGATATGAACCCCAATTTGAATTTGAATGACATTGAATAAGTCAATAATTTAATATATAAGGGACAATTTTATATATTCATTAAAGTGATTAGAGAAAGCAGGAATGAGTAGATGTACCTATCACTAAGTAAGAATTATCATAATAAAACGTACTTCATTCACTCTGTAGCTTATTGTTAGTGACGTGCGGTGTAGTAAATACCATTTGCTGTTGCATTGATGTAGTGGGGTGTCAGAATAGGGATATGTGGGCATGTCCGTGGCCAAAATAAACCCCTGACTCATTTTGACAAATATTTTGGGCAAGAAAGAAAATGTGAGACGGATGAATGAAGACAGAATGTGTTGTGTATACATGAGGTGATGCCAATGCTTTAGGAAATAGTTCAGTATTATTTTCAAGGCGCAGAACGGAATGGATACCCATCTGCTACAGGGACAGGGGCACTTGGCTATCATGGATTACAATGTGACACACAATTTATAAGGTGGAGTAGAATGACATTTCCCCACCTCATGGCCACCCCAGCTGCTTCCGATCCTATTAACAACACCTCCAAATCCACCTGAGGTCCTTCACTCCATCTTTTTCTGGTGTTTGCTGTATAAACAGCTCTTCAGCTGAGCAGAGCCCTATACCATTGAAAAAGCTCAAACGCTGCCTCTCAGGAGGGGCGAGACTCTTAGAGAAGGTGCCAGCACCGTTTTAGAAGGTCTATATCTCTTACAATTAGCCATGAACTATAAGAGAGTTACATCATAACAACTAATTACAATATACACTCAGTGGCCAGTTTATTGGGTACACCCACCTTTGTCTCCAGAACTGCCTGAACTCTTTCGGACATGGAAAAGTTGATCAATTGGTATCAAATCAAAATTATTTGTCACGTGCCGAATACAACAGGTGTAGAACTTACAGTGAAATGCTTACTTACAGCCTCTAACCAAGAGTGCAATTTCTAAGTAAATAAAAAAGCATTAGGTGAGCAATTGATGAGTAAAGAAATAAAAACAACAGTAAAAAAGACTGAAAAATAACCGTAGCGAGGCTACATACAGTAGAGAGGCTATATACAGTAGAGAGGCTACATACAGTAGAGAGGCTATATACAGGCACCGGTTAGTCAGGCTGATTGAGGTAGTATGTACATGTAGGTATGGTTAAAGTAACAACGCATATACAATAAAGAGAGAGTAGCATTAGCGTAAAAGAGGGGTTGGCGGGGGTTGGGTGGCGAGACACAATGCAGATAGTCCGGGTAGCCAATGTGCGGGGACACCGGTTGGTTGGGCCAATTGAGGTAGTATGTGCATGAAATGTATAGTTAAAGTGACTATGCATATAAGATAAACAGAGAGTAACAGCAGTGTAAAAGAGGGTTGGGGGGGGCACACAATGCAAATAGTCCAGGTAGCCATTTGATTACCTGTTCAGGAGTCTTATGGCTTGGTGGTAAAAACTGTTGAGAGGCCATTTGGTCCTAGACTTGGCTCTCCAGTACCGCTTGCCATGCGGTAGTAGAGAGAACAGTCTATGACTGGGGTGACTGTGGTCTTTGAAAATTTTAGGGCCTTCCTCTGACACCGACTGGTGTAGAGGTCCTGGATGGCAGGCAGCTTAGCCCCAGTGATGTGCTGGGCCATACGCACTACCCTCTGTAGTGCCTTGCGGTCGGAAGCCGAGCAGTTACCGTGCCAGGCAGTGATGCAACCAGTCAGGATGCTCTCCATGTTGCAGCTGTAGAACCTTTTGAGGATCTGAGGACCCATGACAAATCTTTTTAGTTTCCTGATAGGGAATAGGCTTTGTCATGCCCTCTTCATGACTGTCTTGGTGTGTTTGGACCATTCTAGTTTGTTGTTGATGTGGACACCAAGGAACTTGAAGCTCTCAATCTGCTCAACTACAGCCCCGTCAATGAGAATGGGGGCATGCTTGGTCCACCTTTTCCTGTAGTCCCCAATCATCTCTTTTGTCTCGGTTACGTTGAGGGATAGGTTGTAATTCTGGCACCACCCGGCCAGGTCTCTAACCTCCTCCCGATAGGCTGTCTCGTCATTGTCGGTGATCAGGCTTACCACTGTAGAGTCGTCTGCAAACTTAATGATGGTGTTGGAGTCATGCCTGGCCATGCAGTCGTGGGTGAACAGGGAGTACAGGAGGGGACTGAGCACGCACCACTGAGGGGCTCCAGTTTTGAGGATCAGCATGGCGGATGTGTTGTTTCCTACCGTTACCACCTGAGGGCGGCCCGTCAGGAAGTCCAGGATTGTTTATTCCGAGAATCCTTAGCTTAGTGATGAGCTTTGAGAGTACTCTGGTGTTGAACGCTGAGCTGTAGTCAATGAATAGCATTCTACATAGGTGTTCCTTTTGTCCAGGTGGGAAAGGGTGGTGTGGAGTGCAATAGAGATTGCATCACCTGTGGATCTGATTGGGCGGTATGCAAATTGGAGTGGGTCCAGGGTTTCTGGGATGATGGTGTTGATGTGAGCCATTACCAGCCTTTCAAAGCACTTCGTGGCTACGGACGTGAGGGTTACAGATCTGTTGACATTTAGGCAGGTTGCCTTAGTGTTCTTGGGCACAGGGACTATGGCGGTCTGCTTGAAACATGTTGATATTACAGACTCAATCAGGGACATGTTGAAAATGTCAGTGAAGACACCTGCCAGTTGGTCAGCACATGCCCCGAGCACACGTTCTGGTAATTCATCTGACCCAGCAGCCTTGTGAATGTTGACCTATTTAAAGGTCTTTCTCACGTCGGCTATGGAGAGCGTGATCACACAGTCATCTGGAACGACTGATGCTCTCATGCATACCTCAGTGTTGCTTGCCTCGAAGTGAGCATAGAAGTGATTTAGCTCATCTGGTAGGCTCGTGTCACTTGGGCAGCTCTCGACTGTGCTTCCCTTTGTAATCAAGAGACCTAACGTGTTCCCTACATTATTACACCACTGCCAGAAGACTTTACCATTGACAACAGGCAGGATGGGGCCATGGACTCATCCTGCTAACGCCAAATCCTTACTCTGCCATCAGCATGACACAACAGGAACTAGGATTCACCAGACCAGGAAATGTTTTCTCCTCTCTGTAATTTCCCTGTGTTGGTGATCGCGTGCCCATTGGAGCTGCTTCTTCTTGTTTTTAGCTGATAGGAGTGGACCCTGGTGTGGTTGTCTGCTGCAATAGCCAATACGTGACAGGGACCGAAAAGTTGTGCTGTACCAATATTTGCCTGTTTGTGGACTGCCTGTTAGCTTGAACAATTCATTCTCCTTCAACCTGTCATCAACTAACTGTTCTCTCCCACAGGGATGCCCCTTACTGGATGTTTTATGTTTCTTGCACCATTCGGGCGGTGGGTAGCCTAGTGGTTAGAGCATTGGGCCAGTAATTGAAAGTTTGCTGGATGGAATCCCCAAACTGACACGGTAAAAAAAAATCATTCTTCCCCAAAGGCAGTAAATCTACTGTGCCGTGGATGTCGATTAAGGCAACCCCCCCCCCCCCCCCCCACACACACACACACACCCCACACCTCTCTGATTCAGAGGGTTGGGTTAAATGTAGAAGACACATTTCAGTTGAAGGCATTCAGTTGTACAAATGACTAGGTATACTCCCTTTCCTTCTCAGTAAACTCTAGACACTGTCGTGTGTGAAAAGCCCTGGGGGCCAACTGTTTCTGCGATGCTGAAACCAGTGCACCTGGCATTGACGAACATACCACCCTCAAAATCGCTTAGGTCACTCATTTTGTCCATTCCAACTTTCAATCAAACAGTAACTGAATGCCTTGATGCCTGTCTGCCTGCTTTATATAGCCAGCCACGGCTACGTGACTCTCTGTCTGTAGGAGCAAACTATTTTCATAAACTGGGTGTTGTACCCAATAATCTTGTAACGGCATTCTTCCTCCTCTTCTGAGGAGGAGAAGCGAGAAGGATCGGAGGACCAATGCGCAGCGTAGTAAGTTTCCATAACGTTTATTTACAGACATAAACTGAACACTACAAAACAATAAACGTGAAATGAACAAAACCAAAACAGTACCGTGTGGCAACAAACACTCACACAGAAACAAACACCCACAACTCAAAAGTGAATCCCAGGCTACCTAAGTATGATTCTCAATAAGGGACAACGATTGACAGCTGCCTCTGATTGAGAACCATACTAGGCCAAACTCAAAACCCCAACATAGAAAAACAAACATACACTGCCCACCCCAACTCACGCCCTGACCATACTAAAACAAAGAATAAAATAACAGAACTATGGTCAGAACGTGACAAATCTGGACATTGAGTGTGTATTTGCCGCCATTGCCAATACTTGTCAGCACAAGATATCTATTAACATTAATCAAATGAATCAAAACAAACTCCTAACTCCTAGATCTCCGGCCAATTTCGGCAAAAATTATAGGCATATCTATGATCATTGTGAATCGACTCAACCATAGTCCTCCTAAAACAAGAAGAACAACTTGCATCTACAATGTAATCTAGGCTAGGCTAGTTAGCCCTGCGAATTCAGCTAGCTCTACTAACCCATTTAGCCCTAGAAGCTCAGCTAGCCCCTCACACCACGAGTCCAACATGGCAACCAACAATGTCGACGACCTAAACCAGAATCAGAGCAAAGGGGTCTTGGAAGCAATCTCTTCCATGAGGACGGACATTTCCCACAAACTCGAAAGTGTTGTAACAGGGATTAGTGAGGTTAAACTTTACCTTAACTCCACGCGCCTTGACAAAGCAGAGGAACGCATTAGCATGGTGGAAGATACTCTAGTCACTGTCAAAACAACGACAGAAAAGTTAAAAAACAGATGGCTGACATTATTTCGAAACTAAGCTCGCTCGAGAACTACCACAGGAGGTCAAATTTGAAACTGTTCCATCTACCCGAAAAAGTGAAAAATGGTGATGCAGTTGAATCGCTTGAGAAATGGCTGCCCCGGCATTTGGGCCGGACATCTTTTCGGACACCCTGCCCGTTGAAAGAGCCGAATGGCTTCCAGCTCCTAAAGGCCCAAGTCCTTATCATGAAGATTCTCAACTTTCCAGACAAAGTCTGACTGTTGTGGAAAGCCAGAGTCAAGGGCAAAGTGATGTACGGGGACCAAGAAATCATGTTCTTCTCTGACATATCAGCGGACCAGCACCAAAAAATTAAATGGCTACGACTGGGTTAAACGCCAGCTCAGGTCCATCCCATTGCCTATGGAATAGCTTTCCCAGCTAAACTATGTGTGACGTACAATGGACGGTCACAACAGTTTGAATCTCCCTCTCAAGCCTAGGCATTCATCTGTGATGTATAACGTGATTCTTCTTTCTAGCCGTGTTGCCGCTGTGAAGTTTATCACCACCCTGGACTACGGAGAATTAAACCACCATGGATTTTGTGACTGGTTACAAGCTAGCAAACTACCGTTAGCCAATTTGTTGGCAGCTAGCTAGCATGACATTTAAGCGAATAATAACTCCTCTGAATAACAGTGTCTTGACAAGTGAGCACATTTTCTATGCCAGGTAAAATCGTGCCTCAATAGCTCATTGTTATGAATGTTTCCAAATAAATGTTATTAGAATACAGCTTAAACAAATGCAAATACAGCTACTTAACTGGCTGCACTTTTTGCCGTAACTGTAGGTTACCCGTAGTTGGCTAGATAGCAACCAACAGATAAGAACGTTGCCAGCCAACATGGTAATGGAACATTTAGAATGAACGACGGGTTCGCGTCCATAGATAAAGAACAAAAATACTGAACGATTGGGTCACGTCTCTGGCAACCGAACCGATAGACCAGAAGGCTTGGGTAGCAACCCTACATTTGTGTCGGGACTATATATTGTGGAAGGATGAAATAGCATGAATAAATGTATAAAAATCTAGTTTTTATTAAAATATGTCAATCATTACTTGCACATGTTGGTAACCCGTTGTATAAAAGTGATAATGCCTTCAAAGCCAGTGTTTGGGCCTAACAACACACGTGCCAATATATCTTCCAAACACCGGCTTCTCAGATATTAGCACTTAATTAAGCTTGTCGCATAGCATTTTGCTAGGTATGCCTATTGTTTGGTTCGTGAGGAATAATAGTCGAGAGAAGGCAGGAGACACTTTGTTTTTTTTAGCATCACTTAGATTAGACTGCTCCCTTTACTGGATCAGTTGTCAACCAGGCTACACTTTACGATGAGGAGGATGTGGGAGGGGAAGCTTTGAGTGTCTCGGTTAGGGAAACAGGGGAATGGGGTTCAGTGTTTTACTGTTAGGAAAGATTTAGGTATTTTTTTTCAACAGATCTTTACATATTTTCCTCAACAGATCTTTACATATTTTCCTCACTACAAAATACTCATGCAGTGCTTGTGGTTACTAAACACATTTTAGATATGCTTTTATACTCTAGCTTATTCCATGTTCATATATTTAGTTAAACGACTTCAAATGCAAAACTGAAATTTACTTTGTCGAATGTCCGTGGAGTTGATAAACTATCCAAGCTTAAACAGGTTATTACTAATCTATTGTGTTCCTACAAGAAACTCACTTGCTGAAGGATGAGCTAATTAAAATATGCAGGAGATGGCAAGCACAAGTGATGGCATCCTGTTTCTCCTCTCATTCTCATGGTATTATGGTTTTAATTAAAAAATCTGTTCCGTTTCAAATGGAAAATAGTATAACTGATACAGCTGGGTAGATACATTTTGATACAGGAAACTCTTTTGAATGAGCGTATTAATCTGGTTAATGTATATGGTCCTACTGATGATAATCTCAAATTATCTGAGAATTTCTTTCTATTCGTAGTATAGCCTCCCTTCCTGGTAAAGTCCTAATGGCATGGGGATTTTAATTGCGTTTCTGATCCTCATCTCGATCACTCCACTTGCAGAGTAGAAAGAAATTACAGCATTTCATTAAGAATACGGAACAAGGTTTTTACATATCTTGGTATTAAAATCACACCAGAAATTAGCTGATTGAGTAGTACAACAAATGATGAACCCATGGTAACGGGTGTAACAAAATCCGTCAACAAATGGACATCATTACAGCCTACATCTATTATTGTTAGAATAAATATAATTAATATGAATATTTTGACCCAATATCTTCATCTATTTCAATCAATTCCTCTGGCTCCACCACCACCTTTATTTTTCCCAAAGATCAGAAAGATACTAACATTTTATCTGGTGCAACAGAAAACCAAGGCTTAGACTTTCGCTTATTTATTTGCCCTAAGACAGAGGGGGGTTAAAACGTCCAACCCTACAGTGGCATTACTGGTCTCCACAACAGAGGGCTGCAATGTTTTGGTTTTCCAAGGAACCATACTTACCCTGGCTGCAGACTGAAATCTTATCCACGAAAGGCTTAACTTTGGATGAATATTTGTACTCTGCTCCCTTTCAGAAACTAAGAAGAACACTACTAATCCTTTTGGTAAAAACAACCTATCTATATGGCACAAAGTGCAGCAATATTGTTTGAATCCCCTGAATTATCCAGTTGTAGACCAATTTTGGACAATTTCACACCTGATAAAAATGACTTGGAGTTTAAAGACTGGGAAAGAAAAGGTATTGTTAAAGTAATGGACATACACAATGAAAAGGTGCTCATGTCATTTGAAGAACTAAAGGGCATATTGAACTTACCAGAAAAGCATTTTTTCAAAAACGTACAATTGAGAAGCTTTATTTTTTCCAGTCCAAAACAATCTGCCCTACAACCTCATTTGACCACTTTAGAAATGTTCTCTGTTGATATGTGTTATGGGAGAGGTCACATGACGTTACTATATGGGAAAATGGTAGCTACTCATAATGACAACTCTGATAGTAAGATACGTCAGTGGATACAAGATATGCAAGAAGATATTTCCGAAGAGGACTGGGGTATGATCTGCTCTTGAGCTCAGTTACAGACACTAAACACTCGCCGGAAATTGTTGCAAAACAATTGGATAATGAGAACATACATGTTTATCACCCTTGTTAAGCTTCCCAAATTTGACCCTAAAATCCAAGACCTGTGTTTTAAAAGTAACATGCATCTACAGTAGGAACCTTGTATCATTGCTTGTGGGAGTGTGCTGAGATATAAACGTTAGGGAGCTCAGTTCTGGGCTACATCTCTGAGATGACCTTCACAACAATACCAATAATCCCTACATTTTGCATCTTCAATTTTTGTCAGAGAATTTGTCTTTACATAGGAGAGAAAAGAAAACAGTTGACCTCTTGTCTATTACGAGCTAGACATTCAAATGCTCTCCACTGGATGTATGTCAATTCCCCTCGTCATTGGTTAAAATACACTGCTCAAAAAATAAAAGGGAACACTTAAACAACACAATGTAACTCCAAGTCAATCACACTTCTGTGAAATCAAACTGTCCACTTAGGAAGCAACACTGATTGACAATACATTTCACATGCTGTTGTGCAAATGGAATAGACAACAGGTGGAAATTATAGGCAATTAGCAAGACATCCCCAATAAAGGAGTGGTTCTGCAGGAGGTAACCACAGACCACTTCTCAGTTCCTATGCTTCCTGGCTGATGTTTTGGTCACTTTTGAATGCTGGAGGTGCTATCACTCTAGTGGTAGCATGAGACAGAGTCTACAACCCACACAAGTGGCTCAGGTAGTGCAGCTCATTCAGGATGGCACATCAATGCGAGCTGTGGCAAGAAGGTTTGCTGTGTCTGTCAGCGTAGTGTCCAGAGCATGGAGGCGCTACCAGGAGACAGGCCAGTACATCAGGAGACGTGGAGAAGGCTGTAGGAGGGTAACAACCCAGCAGCAGGACCGCTACCTCCGCCTTTGTGCAAGGAGGAGCACTGCCAGAGTCCTGCAAAATGACCTACAGCAGGCCACAAATGTGCATGTGTCTGCTCAAACGGTCAGAAACAGAATCCATGAGGGTGGTATGAGGTGGGGGTTGTGCTTACAGCCCAACACCGTGCAGGACGTTTGGCATTTGCCAGAGAACACCAAGATTCATGGTGTGGGGTGGCATTTCTTTGGGGGGCCGCACGTGCTCGCCAGAGGTAGCCTGACTGCCATTAGGTACCGAGATGAGATCCTCAGACCCCTTGTGAGACCATATGCTGGTGCGGTTGGCCCTGGGTTCCTCCTAATGCAAGACAATGCTAGACCTCATGTGGCTGGAGTGTGTCAGCAGTTCCTGCAAGAGGAAGGCATTGATGCTATGGACTGGCCCGCCCGTTCCCCAGACCTGAATCCAATTGAGCACATCTGGGACATCATGTCTCGCTCCATCCACCAACGCCACGTTGCACCACAGACTGTCTAGGAGTTGGTGGATGCTTTAGTACTTGTTTTAAGGACTTTACATCAAAGTTGGATCAGCCTGTAGTGTGGTTTTCCACTTTAATTTTGAGTGTGACTCCAAATCCAGACCTCCATGGGTTGATAAATTTGATTTCCATTGATCATTTTTGTGTGATTTTCTTGTCAGCACATTCAACTATGTAAAGAAAAAAGTATTTAATAAGAATATTTCATTCATTCAGATCTAGGATGTGTTATTTTAGTGTTCCCTTTATTTTTTTGAGCAGTGTAATTAATGTCAAGCTCTTTAAACCGCTGACATTGTAGAAGCATTGGAATTGTATATTGGAATCTGTATATTCTCTCTCTTTTTGGATGTGAATATTGGCTATAGTTGAAGCATAATCTGCATTATCTGCGACTGCATATTATTATTTATTTATTTTGACTATTGGGAATGTGAGGATGTATTTTTTTCTGTTTATCTGTTGTTTATGTTGGTTCTTGTTGTTATGTTTTTGTCTTTGTTTTGAGGTTGGGGGGGTGAAAGCTCTCTAATGAATCTCATATGAATATGATCAGCGATTAAATGAGGGGGACCTTAATATCGGAAACATAATTAAAAAGATTCCTGTTCAAAACGATCATGAGGAAGCACACCAGTTATAAAGACATTTCCACCAGTTTCAAATATAACTATGACTCACATATTACCATGAAGAGGACGGTATAGACAAAGACTACTCTAAAGTGGTTCACCTTTTACAAAGTTGTTTAGGGTATATCTGCACAATACAACCTGAGGCAATAGCCAGCACATGGTTAAAAACTGGACGAAACAGAGGTTACAGTACAGACTTTAGGGCATGGAGACGATTTAAGATGCATTATAAACTGGGTGGTTCAAGCACTGAATGCTGATTGGCTGACAACACATTCATTTATACTGCTCTAAGTACGTTGGTATCCATTTTATAATAGCAATAAGGTAGCTCGGGGGTTTGTGGTATATGGCCAATATACCACGAATAAGACCTCAGCGATGCGTCATACATAAGAACAACCCTTAGCCATGATATAATGGCCCTATACCACACCCCCTCAGGCCTTATTGCTTAATTAGCACTCCCTAATGACACGGATCAAGTGAATAAGCATTGATGCTCTTGGCCTAGTTCAGATACTGTTTCCTTGGTGCCTCAGCTTTTCTGTATCGGTTTGACCCTCTTTAAACTGGCCCGTGTTTGTTCCCTTTTCTTTCATTTGTTCCTGCTCGGTTCGGTGCGCTTCGTAGTGGCCTCCTCTCTCTGGGAGTGTGTGCCGCCATTGAAGACATAATAAAAAAATATATTTGTACCGAGTGGCATTTCCTTTGATGTAAGAAGCTGCTTCAAACATGCCGTTATGTACAGGCCCCTAGGGGCTTGATGGAGTGGAGATCTGGAGAAACTCCTTTAGAGTTTAACCTTACAAGAGAAAGGTGTTCCAGGCTTCTTTTCCCTACATTACTGTAAATCAATAGGACTAAAATAGAAAGCCATAAACAGTGTATCGTTACAGCTCACAAGTCACTATTTGATCACGTACAAAGTACTTGGGAACCAAACAGTTGAAGTAAGTTACTTTGGGATAGCAACAACATTCACATGAGACGTTCAAAGGAAACTTTATATCTGAACATTTTCTGTGGACCTGGATTGATCTTACATTACGGTGATTTTGGCTCGCAATTCAGATAATGCTAAGTCACACTCTCAGTAACAGTAGCAGGATTGGACTAAACGAGAAACATCCTGCCGAATACGCCAACTGGAATACCTTGATCAAAGGTTTATGGTCAATCCCATACACTTCATATACATTTTAGAGAACAAATAATGAAACGGTTGAACAATCTTCATCCCTGAATAAAAGCCCACTGTACCGACAATATGGGTAGACGTCTTTGAGACATCCATTTCCTAAAGTAAAGTTGTTGCCTTGAGTTTAGTTAATAACTTTGTCATTACCAGCTGCAGTGGCTTTGTGAGAGCTTAGTAAAGTGGTGTGGAGAGGAAATACCCACTCCTAGAATCTGGGTTCCTCTACACACACACACACACACACACACACACACACACACACACACACACACACACACACACACACACACACACACACACACACACACACACACACACACACACACACACACACACACACACACATACACACACACACACACACACACTCCTTTAATCCTGGGCTCCTATCCATGCTTCAGAGCCAGATAACTTCTCCAGTCAGTCAGAGCCTGTGTGTGTGTGTGTGCGTGTGTGAGTGTGATGTACTCCTCCAGTCAAGCTCTCATCTGCCAGGACGACTCCCTCACATCAGTAATTGCTGCAGACCAACCATGTATTTATGTAAGGCCCCTAAAAATCAATACTTCCAACCAAAACACCTCTTCACTGTGTTTGTGTGTGCGTGTGCTTGTGCGTGTGCGTGTCTGACTGTGTGTGTGTGTGAGCGTGCGTGCGTGCGTGTTTGTGTGGGTGAGGATGTGCAGGTATGTGCCTGTGCTCATTCCTGCACGTGTGGATGCGTGTGACTCTGCTGACTATTTTTAAACAGCTACAGTATGACATCCTTAACCCATCGTCTGCTCTAAAGGAGCCTACTTGGGCGCCCCAAATATTCGAACAATTGACAAATTCTAAAAGGATTCTTGATTATGGTGATATTATTTATCAAAGTGCAGCTGAGGCTACTCTTAAAACTTTGGATGCCATCTACCATAGTGCCCCTCGTTTTGTTACAGGTGACAGTTTTGATCCTCATCACTGAATCCTGTATCAAAAAGTTCACTGGACTTTGCTAAAGATCCGTAGATCTCTACATTACTCTCATTTTGATCACAAGGCCCTACTTCATGAACTTCTGTCTTATCTAACTTTGCTGTTGAAGTATAGACACCTAAGCTGCTTAACCCATTCACAGGAATGGGTAAGTCTCCTGAGGGGCGCACTGGTCTAAGGCACTGCATCTCAATGCTAGAGGCCTCACTAAGACCCTGGTTCAAGTCCAGGCTTCATCACAACCGGCCGTGATTGGGAGTCCCATAGGGCAGCGCACAATTGGCCCAGAATCGTCCGAGTTATTTGTGGAAGAATGTAGTTGTTTTTCTGGGTGATATGTTAGGTTTTATTTGTGCTTACCATATCTGTGTTTTTGTATTTAGTGTGTGTATATAAATATATATATATATATATATATATATATATATATATATATATATATATATATATATAGGTGTTGAGTGTTCCTGGGTGGTCTAGTGTCAGTCCTACTTAAAAATTGCTTGAAAATCAGAGACAAGGTTTGAATATTGCTGTCCATCACTGATACCTGAACCAAATTTACTGAGCTTGACGAATTTTGACAAAAAACAATGGAGTGAATTGTGCAAAGTTGGTAGAATATTATTCCAAATGATTCACAGCTGTAATGGCTGTCAAGTTCTTCCACTAAGTCTTAACTACTGGGTGTGAAGACATGCAATCAAGACATCATCAGTTTTTTGGGGGTAGGGTTCTTCTATAACATTATTTTACTTTGAATATGTGGAGTTGGTTGTGTAGATCCGTAGATAAAAACATCTAAATGAATACTTTAATTTAATTTTAAGGCAGCAAAATGTGAAGACCGTGCAAGGGGTGTGTACACTTTCACCTGGCACTGTATATTACCACTCAACAACTGTTTTACAAAGAGGGCTAAAGTGGACAAGACATCAATGAAGCATAGAGTTCCTTCATCTATAAGAATAATGAATGCAGCCGCTCCAGTGTATAGCTAGCTGTAAGATGGATCTCTGTGTTAGTGTTCATCCTATTTCTGTGGAATATACTGAGTCATTGATCTAACTCCTCTATTCTCCATTTCCACTCCCTCTTCAAAGCTGTGTGCTCAAATAATCTCTCCAGAAACCAAACTGAGTCTCTCTATATCCTTCAGGCTAAAACCATGAGAACACCCAAAAAGGTCAAATGCAAAAATCAAATGTTCTGCTACGCATATAAACAAAGCTGTCCAAAAAGTTTATCCTAAATGTATTCAAACTATTTACAAAACATCCATTATGTTCATACCACACTGATCTTATAAAGGGCAACAACAGGGTGAGATATTGATAACTGCACAACAGTGAATATATTTTCATAATATAAAATAAGTATACTGTATATGCTTCTATATATCCAGTGAAGATCAAATTACTTTTCATTAAACTGAGACACAATACCATCCCTTTAGGGTGGTTTCTTTCATTTGACTGAAAAACGTTCAACCTCCAAAACTCATCACAGTTCATTTCACAGGCAGTAAAGTATACACAGTCCATCTCTGCAATCGATCAAAGGGGAAATAAATGATTTAACCCTTAACTGACAGAAACTAGCTAGCAGCTCTATGAAATTCAGAGGCATTACTTTATCTGGCCAACATTATATTGTATCAGAAAAGTTGAACAAGGGAAGTACAGACCAGTGTCAATCTTGAGTGTGTTGTCAGGTTTTAGAAAGAGCACTCCATGAACAGATCCTAAAGTATATTGATGACAATAACATTTTGTATGACCTTCAGTCCGGTTTTAGACAATCCTATTCTACTGACACCTGTTTACAATACTTGGTTAGTCCTCAACTGGCAGCTTCATTAAATAGTACCCACAAAACACCAGTCTCAATGTCAACAGTGAAGAGGCGACTCCGGGATGCTGACCTTTTAGGCAGAGTTGCAAAGACAAAGCCATATCTCAGACTGGCCAATAAAAATAAAAGATTAAGTTGGGCAAAAGAACACAGACACTGGACAGAGGAACTCTGCCGAGAAGGCCAGCATCCCGGAGTTACCTCTTCACTGTTGACGTTGAGACTTGTGTTTTAAGGGTACTATTTAATGAAGCTGCCAGTTGAGGACTTGTGAGGAGTCTGTTTCTCAACCTAGACAATCTAATATACTTGTCCTCTTGCTCAGTTGTGCACCGGGGCCTCCCACTCCTCTTTCTATTCTGGTTAGTGGCAGTTTGTGCTGTTCTGCGAAGGGAGTAGTACACAGCACTGTACGAGATCTTCAGTTTCTTGGAGATTTCTCACATGGAATAGCCTTAATTTCTCAGAACAAGAATAGACTGACGAGTTTCAGAAAAAAAGTTATTTGTTTATGGCCATTTTGAGCCTGTAATCTATCTCACAAATGCTGATGCTCCAGATACTCAACTAGTCTAAAGAAGGCCAGTTTTATTGCTTCTTTAATCAGACAGCAGTTTTCCACTGTGCTAACATAATTGCAGAAGGGTTTTCTAATGATCAATTAGCCTTTTAAAATTATACACTTGGATTAGCTAACACAGCATGCCATTGGAACACAGGAGTGATGGTTGCTGATAATGGGCCTCTGTACGCCTATGGAGATATTCCATCAAAATCATCCGTTTCCAGCTACAATAGTCATTTACAACATTAACAATGTACACACTGTATTTCTGATCAATTTTATGTTATTTTAATATAGAAAAAATGTTTTTCTTTCAAAAACAAGGACATTTCTAGTGACCCCAAACTTCTGAACGGTAGTGTGTATCTAACATGTTATAGGTGTCAAATATGTTTAAGCCGTTTTGTTTCAAAGACTACCAAGATTGGTTTAAGACTACCAAGAAGCACACTGTGTTACCCCGATTTAGCCCACTGCAGTAAAAGGTTAACATTTATTTAGGCAAGGTGGAGTCCCACTCTAATTCTTTGTTACCCCATATTGTATGGAGATAAACTATTAACATATTATAGGCCCACAGGTGAAATACAATATGCAAGGACAGGCCTTGTTGGTGGTCTAAAGAGATGCTGGCTAGATTATCAACAATCAGGAGTAACAAGTTCTTCTCTTTGAGTACAGTACAGTATGAGTATTTGGTCATCCTGCACCCAGAGAACCTGAAAATCAGCCAACACATCTTTGCCATGAAGATTGGTCACTGTCACGTGTTGTCCTCATCACCATGGCAACATGTGTTTCCAACGGACGATTGGTGTTTGACCCCTTGAAAGTACACCCCCACAACGCCCACAAATTCTGCACAGGCAAACATAATGTGCATCATTTCTGACTTAGCCTACTGAGCATATCCCGGATTCTTTAAATATCTTCATTTGTATTCACTCAAGTATTTCAACAGAAATGGAAAGCAAGCCATCACCTTGAGGCTATGAGATGTCAATGTTTCCTCTGCATCTAGAAGGGGAGCAACAGACATATCAAAATAGCCTTGCAGGCTGTCAGTGTCATTATTAATACACCGCTGTTATTTAAAACCTCTTAAGCTGACAGTCCCCGAAATCGGGCACTAGAATGACTTTTAAAAAAATATATATTTTTACGTAAACATTTTATACAGTGGCAAGAAAAAGTATGTGAACCCTTTGGAATTACCTGGATTTCTGCATAAATTGGTCATAAAATGTGATCTTATCTTCATCTAAGTCACAACAATAGACGAACACAGTCTGCTTAAATTAATAACACACAAACAGTTATACATTTTCATGTTTTTATTCAACACACCTTGAAAACATTCACAGTGCAGGGTGCAAAAAGTATGTGAACCCTTGGATTTAATAACTGGTTGACCCTCCTTTGGCAGCAATAACCGCAACGTTTTCTGTAGTTGTGGATCAGACCTGCACAACGGTCAGGAGGAATTTTGGACCATTCCTCTTTACAAAACTGTTTCAGTTCAGCAATATTCTTGGAATGTCTGTTGTGAACCACTCTCTTGAGGTTATGCCACAGCATCTCAATCGGGTTGAGGTCAGGACTCTGACTGGGCCACTCCAGAAGGCATATTTTCTTCTGTTTTGTTGTTGATGTACTTCCGTGTTTTGGGTCATTGTCCTGTTGCATCACCCAACTTCTGTTGAGCTTCAATCGTGGACAGATAGCCTCACATTCTCCTGGAAAATGTCTTGATAAATTTGGGAATTCATTTTTCTGTCGATGATAGCAAGCTGTCCAGGCCGTGAGGCAGCAAGCAGCCCCAAACTATGATGCTCCCTCCACCATACTTTACAGTTGGGATGCAGTTTTGATGTTGGTGTGCTGTGCCTTTTTTCTCCACACATAATGTTGTGTGTTCCTTCCAAACAACTCAACCTTAGTTTAATCTGTCCACAGAATATTTTGCCAGTAGCGCTGTGGAACATCCAGGTGCTCTTTTGTGAACTTCAGAAGTGCAGCAATGTTTTTTTGGACAGCAGTTGCTTCTTCCGTGGTATCCTCCCATGAATGCCATTCTTTTTAGTGTTTTACGTATCGTAGACTCGTCAACAGAGATGTGAGCATGTTCCAGAGATTTCTGTAAGACTAGTTGACACTCTTGGATTCTTCTAAACCTCATTGAGCATTCTGTGATGTGCTCTTGCAGTCATCTTTGCAGGATGACCACCCCTAGGGAGAGTAGCAACAGTGCTGAACTTTCTCAATTCATAGATAATTTGTCTTACCGTGGACTGATGAACATCAAGGCTTTTAGAGATACTTTTGTAACCCTTTCCAGCTTTATGTAAGTATTCTGAGATCAATTTTGTTTGAGGCATGGTTCACATCAGGCAAAACTTCTTGTCAATAGCAAACTCAAGGGCCTCCCGGGTGGTGCATTAGTCTAAGGCACTGCATCACAGTGACCGGGAGGCCCATGGGGCAGCGCACAACTGGCCCAGCATCGTCCGGGTTAGGGAGGGTTTGGCCGGCAGGGATATCCTTGTCTCACTTGCTACTCCTGTGGTGGGCTGGGTGCTGTGCATGCTGACCAGGTTGTCAGGTGTACAGTGTTTCATCCAACACATTGGTGCGGCTTGGTTGTGCATTGTGTCAAGAAGCAGCATGGGTTGTGTTTTGGAGGACGCATGGCTCTCAACCTTCGCCTCTCCCGAGTCTGTATGGGAGTTGCAGCGATGAGACAAGACTGTAACTACTACCAATTGGATACCACGAAATTGGGGTAAAATAAAAATAGAAAACTCAAATTTTGTGAATACGTTTTACACTGCAGGGCAGCTCTAACCAACATCTCCAATATTGTCTCATTGATTGGACTCCAGGTTAGCTGACTCCTCCAATTAGCTTTTGATAAGTCATAAGCCTAGGGGTTCACATACTTTTTCCAACCTACACTGTGAATGTTTAAATGATGTATTCAATATAGACAAGAAACATACAATAATATCTTCTTTATTATTTTAAGCACACTGTGTTTGCCTATTGTTGTAACAGATGAAGATCAGATGCAATTTTATGACCAATTTATGCAGAAATTCAGGTAATTCCAAAGGGTTCACATACTTTTTCTTGCCATTGTAAGTCAGAAGACAGCCATCCAGACCTTCCTATGACAATAAGTAAAGAAGTCATTTTGTGTGTAAGTCAATCATTTGTTTTATGTCGGAGGCAGACACATTGCATATTCTCAGAACAACAATATTGAGCCCTAAACATAGCCCTTCTCCCCTTGTCTGTTAAACTGGCCCAAATGTTGATTTACACCACCGTTCAGAAGTTTGGGGTCACTTAGAATTTTTTTTACATTTTTTTATTTCACCTTTATTTAACCAGGTAGGCAAGTTTAGAACAAGTTCTCATTTACAATTGCGACCTGGCCAAGATAAAGCAAAGCAGTTCGACACATACAACGACACAGAGTTACACATGGAGTAAAACAAACATACAGTCAATAATACAGTATAAACAAGTCTATATACGATGTGAGCAAATGAGGTGAGATAAGGGAGGTAAAGGCAAAAAGGCCATGGTGGCAAAGTAGATACAATATAGCAAGTAAAACACTGGAATGGTAGATTTGCAATGGGAGAATGTGCAAAGTAGAAATAAAAATAATGGGGGTGCAAAGGAGCAAAATAAATAAATAAATAAAATACAGTAGGGAAAGAGGTAGTGTCCTTGTTTTTGAAAGAAAATAATTTTTTTGTCCATTAAAATAACAACAAATTGATCAGAAATACAGTGTAGACATCGCTACTGTTGTAAATTACTATTGTAGCTGGAAACGACTGATTTCTAATGGAAAATCTACATAGGCGTACAGAGGCCCATTATCAGCAACCATCACTCCTGGGTTCCAATGGCACTTTGTGTTAGCTAATCCAACTTTATAATTTTAAAAGGGTAATTGATCATTCGAAAACCCTTTTGCCATTATGTTCTATAAGACTGCTGAACAATGAATCAAATGGCCTCCGGACAATTACATTGACCTTGTTTGTTTTGTACACTGCTGCTACTTATTATCTATGCATAGTCACTTCACCCCTACCTACATGTACACTGCTGCTACTCGCTGTTTATTATCTATGCATAGTCACTTCACCCCTACCTACATGTACAAATGATGTCTAACCTGTACCCATGCACACTGACTCAGTACCCCCTGTTTGTAGCCTTGTTATTGTTATGTTATTGTGTTACTTTTAATTATTTTTTACTTTAGTTTATTTGGTAAATATTTTCTTAACTCTTCTTACACTGCACTGTTGGATAAGGGCAAGTAAGTTAGCATTTCACGGTAAGGTCTACACTTGATTTGATTTGAAACAAGCCTAAACATTTCACAGACAGGTGTTGATTTTTAAAATTTTCTTTAATGTATTGGCAAAAGATGAGCACAGAGGAGATTCCAGGACTGCCCTATCAGGTGTCAGAACGTCTTTAGGACTCCTCCTTCTCATCTCTGTGTGTAATGATGTAATACAGTGACTTGTAGTCGATGTTGCCGGCCACATCAATTGGAGCCACAGAGAAAGTCTGATCCACCTGAGGATTTCATCAAGAGAGGACAGTGGGGGTTAGGCAACTCATTGGGAACGGATCCAAAAGAATGTGCACAGATATTGATTCTACTGTCCATGTAGGACTGCGCTACTGATCACTCTGGGAATTTGTCAACTGTGTGATTTTTAAAATGTATTCTTCTTGTTAAGGAGGTAAGAAGGAGTTAGACATTACCAACCTCATCTGCTGTGAATTTGATTTGACTTGATTTGAAACCCAGATTTGTCCGTCGGACTGCCAGATGGTGAAGCGTGATTCATCATTCGTGAGAATGCGTTTCCACTGTTCCAGAGTCCAATGGTGGCGAGCTTTACACCACTCCAGCCGACACTAGCCATTGCGCATGGTGATCTTAGGCTTGTGTGTGACTGCTCGGCCATGGAAACCCATTTCCTGAAGCTCAGTGTCAGTTATTGTGCTGACATTGCTTCATTGAGGCAGTTTGGAACTCGGTAGTGAGGACAGACAAGTTTTACGGACTACGCACTTTAGCACTTGGCAGTCCCGTTCTGTGAGCTTGTGTGAGACTAGTCAAGGATCATATCACCTCCCCCTTACCTGTCACCCTAGACCCACTGCAATTTGCATACCACCCCAATAGGTCCACAGACGATGCAATCGCCATCACACTGCACACTGCCCTATCCCATCTAGAGGAATACCTATGTAAGAATGCTGTTCATTGACTACAGCTCAGCATTCAACACCATAGTACCCTCCAAGCTCATCATTAAGCCCACCCTGTGTGATTGGGTCCTGTACTTCCTGACAGGCCGCCCCCAGGTGGTGAAGGTAGGAAACAACATCTCCACTTCGCTGACCCTCAACACTGGGGCCCCACAAGGGTGCGTGCTCAGCCCCCTCCTGTACTCTCTGTTCAACCATGACTGCGTGGCCATGCATGCAAGGTCATCAAGACTGTTAAACAGCCATCATTAGTACATAGATGCTGCTGCCTACATACAGACTTGAAATCATTGGCCATTCTAACAAATCACTAGTCATTTTATTAATGCCACTTTAATAAGGATGCTTACATATATGGCATTATTCATCCCATATGTATATACTGTATTTTATACCGTCTATTGAATCTTACCTATGCCGTTCGGTCATTGCTCATCCATATATTTATATGTACATATTCTTATTCCATCCCTTTACTTAGATTTGTGTGTATTCGGTAGTTGTTGTGAAATTGTTAGATTCCTTGTTAGATATTACTGCACGGTCGGAACGTGAAGCACAAGCATTTCGCTGCACTCACATTAACATCTACTAACCATGTGTATGTGACCAATAAAACTTGATTTGATTTGTGGCCTACCACTTCGCAGTTGAGCTGTTATTACTCCTAGACGTTTCCACTTCACAATAACAGTACTAACAGTTGACCGAGGCAGCTCTAGCAGGCCAGAAATTTGATGAACTGACAGATTGGAAAGGTGGCATCCTATGAAGGTGCCATGTTGAAAGTCACTGAGCTCTTTAGTGAGGCCATTTTACTGCCAATATTTGTCTATGGAGATTGCATGGCTGTGTGCTTGATTTTATACACCTGTCAGCAACTAAGGGGTGTCCAAATACTTTTGTATAGATAGGGTATCTGAAGGTGATAGAAATCTGTTTTTGAAGAGGATCCATCCTCATTCCTCCCCAATAGTGTAGGAGGAAATGATGAGAACACATCCCCTTAATCCTGGTCTTGTTGTACACACACACTTCAGCCTTCAGAGCAACACAAATTATGGCTTTTGACAACCCTCTCAGGCGCTGGGAGAACGATGCTGTTTGCCTTATCCCCCTGAGTGTCCAATCTGAAAATTGAAACTCAAGTTCTTGGCTATGAGTGTCAATAGTAATTGCCCTGGACGTCCCCTATCACATACCAATGTGCAATTTGGCCGGCTGAAGTCAAAGCTCCCTGCCTCCCTAATCTGCTGGCTGATGCTGATGATTTTAACATCGCCGACGACCAAAGACAATTCCCGATCCTCATCTAAAGAGACTCTACCTAGCAGAGACCTTACAGAGAGCATAGTACATACAGTATACATACAGCGTTTCAGTGGTATTAGACGTGAGAAAGAACTGAAAGCTCTGTGCATCTTGGCTCCCCTTAAGCTTGAGTAATGAGATTTCAAATCATTCAAAATAAGCACACATTGTGAATGATAATTGTGATTCCCACAGCTATTGAAAAGGATGCATTAAAATCATTAAAAAAAAACACAATGGAGATAATATAAGACTGGAAACGATAGGACACTATGAAAAATCTGGGAAACAGGGCCTGGTATTCATAGCTGACTTTGAAAAGGCTTTTGATAAAGTACAACTGAAATATAATTTTGAAGAATCCCTGGGTTAAAGTGATGTATAGTAATGGCTATTTCTCAGAAAGTTTCAAGAGGAGTAAAACAATGCTGTCCACTATCGGCATATCTACTATTTATTTTGGCTATCGATATGTTAGCTATTAAAATTAGATCCCAAAATAATAACAAGGGGCTAGAAATCCAGGGTTTAAAAACAAAGGTGTCATTGTACTCTGATGATTCATGTTTTCTTTTAAACCCACAATATGGATGATTATTACGATAATATTACATATTGGATCACAAAAAAACTCAACTTTAACATTACCGTGTAGTTAATCAATAAAATGGCTTGACGGGGATGTGGACATACTCTGTATTCATATCCGGAAAGAAGGAAATTATCTCACTACAATATATTTTAATAGAAAGTTAGGAAAAATAGATAAGATCTTACTACCATGGAAAGGAACATTTGTGTAAAAATCACCCTGATTAACTCTTTAGTCATATCTCAGTTAACCTATTTGCTTATGGTCTTGCCCTCACCAAGCAATTTTTTTTTTACAATAACTGGGCCTATTTATATAATGAATATGATTTCAGAGGGCAGAAATTATGAAATATTAAACCATTAGACCTCTAAAAGCTTCAGTCATAAAAATGTTATACTTAAATCCGAACTGGTTCACTAGCAGATTAGTAAGAATGTCTCACCCCATGTTCAAGAATGGCATTTTCCCCTTTATTCAGATTACAACCTCTCACTTTCAGTTATTTAAAAAACAAATAATCTCCAAAATATCTGTTGTTTTAAACAAGTCATAGAAAGTTAGTTGCAATTTCAGTTTAATCGACCAGAAAAAAACAGAACAAACAATACAACAAATATTATGGTTAATAAACGCAAAACTCGAAAGCGGTGGTAGGTAGCCTGGTAGTTGGAGCGTTGGGCCAGTAACCGAAAGGTTGCTAGATCGAATCCCCGAGCTGACAAGGTAAAAAAATCTGTTGTTCTACCGCTAAACATGGCAGTTTGCCAACTGTTCTTAGGCCGTCATTGTAAATATGAATTTGTTCTTAACAGAATTGCCTAGCAAAAATATACTGATGAAGAAACTATATTTATTTTAAGTATAATTTTTGTCAATTAAATCATAAATAGCAGTGGTGGAGTAATGTCACGCATGCATCTAACAAAAATATATGGAAATCTCTGCTCTACCCAGAATTACAACCAACTAATTGCAGCATTACCGCAAAAATAGAAGAGGCAAGTGGAAGGGGCAGACAAGTAAGGAACAAGTAAGGAACTGCAAAGACCAGTTTAAGGACAAAAAAATGGACAGATGTGCAATATAGATTGCAATATAGTTGGGAAGGGATTTTCGATGTACCTTTTCGATGTACCTATTCCATGGTTTATGAACTGATATACAAAACGATTCAAAACTGTATGTTTTTTACTTTCAATTATATATATTTTTTAAATCAACCAATAGAATGTTATATGACGTGCATTCGGAAAGTATTCAGACCCTTTGACTTTTTCCAAATTTTGTTAGGTTACAACCTTATTCTAAAATGTATTAAATAAAAAATATCCCTCATCAATCTAAACACAATACCACATAACGACAAAGATCGAATCCCAGAGCTGACAAGGTAAAAATCTGTCTTTCCGCCCCTGAGCAAGGCAGTTAACCCACTGTTCCCCGGGTGGCGAAGACGTGGGTGTCGAATAAGGCAGCGCCCCGCCCCGCCCCGCACCTCTCTAATTCAGAGGGGTTGGGTTAAATGCGGAAGACACATTTCAGTTGAAGGCATTCCGTTTACAACTGACTAGGTATCCCCCTCTCCCTTTCCCAAAAACAGGTTTTTAGACATTTTCGCAAATGTTGAAGAAAAAAAAAAACGGAAATATCTCATATACATACGTTTTCAGAATCTTTACTCAATACTTTGATGAAGCACCTTTGGCATCGATTACAGTTTAGAGTCTTAGGCAGAACACCTCAAGCTTGGCACACCCGTATTTGGGAAGTTTCTCTTAATCTTGTTTCTCATGGTCTGACAGTCTTTAGGTGCCTTTTGGCAAACTCCAAGCGGGCTGCCATGGTCCTTTTACTGAGGAGTGTCTTCCGTCTGGCCACTCTACCATAAATACCTGTTTGATGGAGTGCTGCAGAGATGGTTGTCCTTCTGGAAAGTTCTCCCATCTCCACAGAGGAAATCTGGAGCTCTTTCAGAGTGACTATCGGGTTCTTGGTCACCTCCCGATTGCTCAGTTTAGCCAGGTGGCCAGCTCCAGGAAGAGTCTTGGTGGTCCCAAACTTCTCCCATTTAAGAATAATGGAGGCCACTGTGTTCTTGAGAATATTCAATGCTGCAGACATTTTTTTGTACCCTTTCGCAAATCTGTGCCTCGTCGCAATCCTGACTCGGAGCTCCTCGGACAATTCTTTCAACCTCATGTCTTGGTTTTTGCTCTGACATGCACTGTCAACTGTGGGACCTTATACAGACAGGTGTGTGCCTTTCCAAATCATGTCCAATTAATTGAATTTATCAAAGCTGGACTCCAATAAAGTTGTAGAAACATCTCAAGGATGATCAATGGAAACAGGGTGCACCTGAGCTCAATTTCGAGTCTCATAGCAAAGGGTCTGAATACCTATGTAAATGAGTTATTTCAGTTTTTTATTACTAATATATTTGCAACAATTTCAAAAAATCTGTTTTCGCTTTGTCATTATGGGGTATTGTGTGTAGATTGTTGATTTTTTTATTTCTTTAATCCATTTTAGAATAAGGCTGTAATGTAACAAAATGTGAAAAAATTCAAGGGGTCTGAATACTTTATGTAAATTGTATGTAGACTAGAGAATGGCGCTGGAGGGTTACCATTTTACTGGCTCCTAACAATTGCTCTATTTTGTATTTTTTTGCATTGTTTGTAGCTTATTTTGTACGTAATGTTTCTGCTAAAGTCTGGTATGACCGAAAAGAGCTTCTGAATATCAGAACAGCGATTACTCACCTCAGACTGGATGAAGGTTGTTTCTTTCGTCTGAAGCAAAGGATATACTGTTGCTACGGACCAGGCCCAAAACCCTGTCATTCGCATGAAGAGAAGACGGAGAGGGGGGCGCAGATCCGGGTGCCTTGTAACACGGAACCCAAACCAGCTGCGCAAGTGCACCATCATGCACCATTTTGCATAAATTTATTTTGTCCCCCTACACAAAACGCGATAACGACACGCAGGTTAGAATATCAAAACAAACTCTGAACCAATTACATTAATTTGGGGACAGGTCGAAAAGCATTAAACATTTATGGCAATTTAGCTAGTTAGCTTGCACTTGCTAGCTAATTTGTCCTATTTAGCTAGCTTGCTGTTGCTAGCTAATTTGTCCTGGGATATAAACATTGAGTTTTTATCTTACCTGAAATGCACAAGGTTCTCTACTCCGACAATTAATCCACACATAAAACAGTCAACCGAATGGTTTTTAGTCATCTCTCCTCCTTCCAGGCTTTTCATCTTTGAACTTATATGGTGATTGGCATTTAAACTTTCATAGTATTACTACACTGACCGGCAACCCACGTCTTTCAATCACTCACGTGGGTATAACCAATGAGCAGACATGGGTACCTGCTTCAAACCAATGAGGAGATGGGAGAGGCAGGAGAGGCAGGACTTGCAGCGTGATCTGCATCAGAAATAGGAATGACTTCTATTTTAGCCCTTGGCAACGCAGACGCTCGTTGACGCGTGCGAGCAGTGTGGGTGTAATAATTGAATTACATAGATTCATAAATGTATTTTGCGCACACGATGCGAGCGGTGTGGTTAGCCTGTAAGTGATCCATTCTATTTGCCAACGTGAAAACACTGGATAATAAACTGGTTGAGTTCGGTTCAAGACCATCCTACCAATGGAACATTAAAACTGTAATATGGTATGTTTCACCGAGTCATGGCTGAATCACGACACGAATAATATACATTTGGCTGGGTTTTCCGTGCATCAGCTAAACCAAACAGCTACTTCCGGTAAGACGTGGGGTGGGGGTGCGTGTCTATTTTTCGATAACAGCTGGTGCGCAATGTCTAAAGTCTCGAGGTATTGCTCGCCTGAGGTAAAGTACATCATGATAAGTTGTAGACGACACCACCTACCAAGAGAGATGTAATCTATATTTCTTTGTAGCTGTCTATTTACCACCACAAACTGGTGTTGGCACTTAGACCGCACTCAACAAGCTGTGTAAGGCCAAGAAAATGCTCATCCAGATGCGGACGGAGACTTTATTGCAGGAAAACTTAAATCTGTTTTAACCTCATTTCTACCAGCATGTCACATGTGCAACCAGAGGAAAAAAGACTCTAGACTACCTTTACTCCAATACAGGACTAAGTTTGAATAGTACAACACTGGCTCTGAAGCTCGGCAGATGTGACAGGGCTTAAAAACTATTACGGACTATTAAAGGAGAACATGGCTGTGAGCTGCCCAGTGATGCAAGCCTACAAGACGGGCTAAATACCTTTTATGCTCGCTTCAAGACAAGCAACACTGAAGCATGCATGAGAGCACCAGCTGTGCCGGATGACTGTGTGATCACGTTCTCCGTAGCCAATGTGAGCAAGACCTTTGAACAGGTCAGACGACAGGCCGCGGGGTCAAATGGATTACCAGGACGTGTACTCAGGGCATGCATGGACCAACAGGCAAGTGTCTTCACTGACATTTTCAACCTCTCCCTGACTGAGTCTGTAATACCAACATGTTCCAAGCAGACCACCATTGTCCCTGTGCCCAAGAAAACAAAGGTAACCTGCCTAAATGACTACCACCCCGTAGCACTCACCTTGGTAGCCATGAAGTGCTTTGAAAGACTGGTCATGACTCTCATCAACACCATCTTCCCAGGAACCCTAGACCCACTCCAATTCGCATACCGCCCAAACATATCCACAGATGATGCAATCTCAATCGCACTCCATACTGCCCTTTCCCACCTGGACAAAAGGAACACCTATGTGAGAATGCTGTTCATTGACTACAGCTCAGCGTTCAACACCATAGTGCCCACAAAGCTCATCACTAAGCTAAGGACCATGGGACTAAACACCTCCGTCTGCTACCGATCCTGGACTTCCTGACGGGCCGCCCCCAGGTGGTAAGGGTAGGTAACAACACATCTACCATGCTGATCCTCAACACTCAAGCCCCTCATGGGTGCGTGCTTAGTCCGCTCCTGTCAGGAAGTTAAAGCTTGGTCACAAATGGGTCTTCCAAATGGACAATGACCCCAAGCATACTTCCAAAGTTGTGGCAAAATAGCTTAAGGACAACAAAGTCAAAGTATTGGAGTGGCCATCACAAAGCCCTGACCTCAATCCCATAGAAAAAGTGTGTGCGAGCAAGGAGGCCTGCAAACCGGACTCAGTTACACCAGCTCTGTCAGGAGGAATAGGCCTCTACTGGGCTTTTACTTGGATTAAATGTCAGGAATTGTGAAAAACTGAGTTTAAATGCATTTTGCTAAGGTGTGTGTAAAGTTCAGACTTCAACTGTATAAACTATAAGTATATATGGGGGATTGGAAATAATGCATGTAATTACATCGATGGAAGCTACAATCTATCTGCAATGTCTACCCCCTGAAAACATTGTGATCATCACTGGCTGAAGGAGATGTATTTTCTTATATAGCTGTTTTTATAATTCTGTCTGTCTAAAACACTACCCTGGCACAGATTTGGGAGGAAAGCCTGAGCGGCTTAGCTCATTGTGAGAGAGTCTGATTGCAGTGAGCCAACACCTTCCGTTTTCTTCTCATATCATTGGATAAATTCTAAATGAAACTGTATTTGTTCAAAGAGCCTGATTGCTTACAGATGATAGATAGAACAAAATAAAACAACTAGAAATTGAGATCCATTTGTACTATATACTGTACATGAAAACTCCTCACTCTGAAAACTGGGAAATCAATTTGTAGTGCCTTGTCTTCTTTCGTAGGTCACATCATGCAGTCAGTGTGCACACACAATTCTATGTGCTATGTCTTTTCTCTGAAAGTCATATTTGCTCTTAAGGAATGTGACACAGTCTCATGTCGGTTATGTGGGAGTGACGGGTAGACAGAAGGAAGGAATGGTATAAATAATCCTCTTAGAGCTATCCCCCTACTTTTTTCAATTTCCGCCTGAAGACATACCCAAATCTAACTGCCTGGAGCTCAGGCACAGAACCAAGGATATGCATATTCTTGGTACCATTTGAAAGAAAACACTCTAAAGTTTGCGTAAATGTGAATTGAATGTAGGAGAATATAACACAATAGATCTGGTTTAGATAATACATTGAAAAAAACATACGTTTTTTATTTGTATTGTTGTATCATCATCTTTAAAATGAACAAGATATAACAAACATTCAGATAGGATGATGGGGACAATTTCAGTGAAAAACATAAGAGGGCAACAGTACTTGTGCAAAGTTTCAGAATGATAACTTCCAAAATGAGTGTGCTACATGACATTTATCATGAAGTCACCCAGGTGTCCCACACAAGTATCCCAAATGTACCCAAGTGGCAAAATTGGTGAAGTTATACATTTTGAATGGAATAACTATATACAAAATACCAAAATGGTATTCTAACACCCCCCCCCCCCACCAAAAAAAAAATAAAAAATTGAGAAAAAAACATGAACAAAATATATACACATTTAAAAAATAACACTTTCAATATTTGGAAGACCCTCAGTCTTCTACACAATATTATGCTGCTGATGCCTGGGGCCATAGCACATCCATGCCTGCAGAAATACATTTGGGCAGATGAACACCACTTGTGGCAGGAGCTGGATGAACCAGCTTCGGTGGGGGGTGGACACCTTGGCACTGGGGGCTCCCATTCGGAGTCAGTGTCGCTGTGAAAGAAAATGTTTAGTTAGAATAGTTTCACATATGAGCCCTGTATCAACAGGTATAATAAACAGATATATATATATATATATATATATACATAGTACAGGGAACATAAGGTTGAATATATTACTATAGACCTGCAAGATCTACTGTCTCTATTATATTATGACATTTCAGCTAGATCTACTGTCTCTATTATATTATGACAGACCAGCTAGATCTACTGTCTTTATTATATTACAACAGACCAGCTGTATCTACTGTCTCCATTTCACTTTGGCCATTGTTGTGGGCCTGCCCTCCCCTCAACAGCCTCAAATAGGCTCTTTCATTTCACAAATAATATTTTATATTATTAATTTCAAACAACGGCATTAGCATGAGAAGAACTTACCAGTCCAAAACGATGTCCTCTCCGTTCAAAAAATATTCCTCTATTTGGGAATCGCTAAATGAATCGTCCTCGGTCTTTACGCCAGAGTTTACTACATGGGTTGGTCTTCCAACAAATAAACATTACATATTGCCGTTTACCTCAGCTCATTGGCTATCTACCCAGCTAGATTTCAAGACGATCAGTGGTCATTGGGATAAAATACAGTCAGTCATGAAACAGCGGGCAAATCATTGGTGCACAATGATGTCATTACTTGTTGTCTTCAAATCGGTTTCTTTCAGTCAATACGTCCCGTGAAATCATCCATCAGGTTTGGTTGTGTTACAAACAAACCAGTTGATTGCAATGAAACCAAACATGACTGGAAAAGTCATGTTCTGTGTGTGTATTTACCTCGAATGTGTCGTTGAAAATGGAATGAGACGGAATTCACGACCACAAGCGGTTCACAAAAATGTTCGTGTTAGGCTATAAAAATGAATTTTATTAAACAAAAAAACATTCATTGTGTAACAATGAGCATTGGGATTGCAAACAGAGGAAGATCGTCAAAGGTAAACAATTTATTTTATTGCAGTTTGTGATTTTGTTACGCCTGTGCTGGTTGAAATGGTTGTTTTTTATGGGGCTCTGTCCTCAGAAAATCGTACCGTATTCTTTCGCAGTAAATCCTGTTTTAAATCTGACAACGCAGTTGGATTAGCAAGATTCTAGGCTTTCGAAACATGTGAGACACTTGTATTTTCATGAATGTTTAATATGACTATTTATGTAGCGATCACCGTATGTTGTCGAATTTCAGCCCGCTACCGGGTTCCGTGCGCAGAGGTTAAGCAATAAGGCCCAAGTGGGTGTGGCATATGGTCAATTTACCACGGCTAAGGGCTATTCTTAAGCACGACCCAACGCAGAGTGCCTGTATTTTTTGTTTTTATTTAACCAAGTAGGCTAGTTGAGAACAAATTCTCATTTACAACTGCGACCTGGCCAAGATAAAGCAAAACAGTGTGACACAAACAACTACACAGAGTTAAACATGGAATAAACAAACATACAGTCAATAACACAATAGAGAAAAAAAGTCTATATAAAGTGTGTGCAAATGAGGTAAGATAAGGGAGGTAAGGCTATAAATAGGTCATATTGGCGAAATCATGTCAATTTAGCAATTAAACACTGGAGTGATAGATGTGCAGAAGATGAATGTGCAAGTAGAGATACTGGGGTGCAAAGGAGTAGCAAAAAAAATAACAGTATGGGGATGAGGTAGTTGGATGGGATATTTACAGATGGGCTATGTACAGGTGCAGTGATCTGTGAGCTGCTCTAACAGCTGGAGCTTAAAGTTAGTGAGGGAGATATAAGTCTCCAGCTTCAGTGATCGTTCCAGTCATTGGCAGCAGAGAACTGGAAGGAAAGGCGGCCAAAGGAGGAGTTGGCTTTGGGGATTACCAGTGAAATATACCTGTTGGAGCACATGCTACGGGTGGGTGATGCTGTGGTGACCAGTGAGCTGAGATAAGGTGGGGCTTATAGATGACCTGGAGCCAGTGGGTTTGGCGATGAATATGAAGCGAGGGCCAGCCAACTAGAGCACACAGGTTGCAGTGGTGGGTAGTATATGTGGCTTTGGTGACAAAACGGATGGCACTGTGATAGACTGCATCCAATTTGCTGAGTAGAGTAAAGTCAAGGATCGGCAGGATAGTCAGATTTATGAGGGTATGTTTGATACAGTCCTTAGCCATGGTATATTGGCAATATACCACGAACACCCAAGGTGCCTTATTGGTTTTATAAACTGGTTACCAACATAATTACATCAGTAAAAATACATGTTTTGTTATACCCATGGTATATGGTCTGATATACCACGACTTTCAGCCAATCAGCATTCATGGCTCGAACCACCCAGTTTATATTCATGCAAAAGACACAGCAAAGAACAATGTTGGTTTCTCCTATACCTTATTCCGTCTGTCTGTTGACAAAATAAGCAACTACACTCCAAAAGGGTTCTTCAGCTATCCCCATAGGTGAACCCTATGGGGAGAGTTGACTAACCTATGTTTTTCATCTTATATGTTCTCTGGTTCCAGGTAGAACCCTTTTTGGTTACATGTAGAACACTTTTTGGTTCAATGTAGAACCCTCTGTGGAAAGGGTTCTACATGGAACCCAAAACAGTTATTCCTCGAACTAAAGAGTGTTCTTCAAAGGGTTCTCCTATGGGGAGAGTTGACTAACCTATGTTTTTCATCTTATATGTTCTCTGTTTGCTGGTTGAGAGAGGGACAGAGAGAAAGACAGAGAGACAGACAGCAAGACAATTATACAGACAGAGAGTCATAGAGAAAGTGAGACAGAGGGACAGACATAGAGACAGAGATGTATTCCCGAAACTGCTAACAGTTTGAACAATCCTGTTGGCATCCACTCTACTGTAGGTGTCAAAAGATATTCAGAGTGTTAATTTAACACATGCTCAGTCTATCGGAGTTGAAACTCATCATCCAAACTAAATGATAGAATCTCACTATTACCATTTTTCAGCAAGCTCTTGTAATTGAAACCAGTCGCAGCACTGAATGGGTTTCCTCTACTGTGCCAAGCCAAAGTGTGTGTGTGTGTGTGTGTGTGTGTGTGTGTGTGTGTGTGTGTGTGTGTGTGTGCATGCGCGGGCGTGCGAGCGTGCGCGCGGGCGTGTGTGTGTATGTGTGTGCGTGTGTGTGTGTATGTGCCCCTGTGAGGCTGTGCGTGCATATGTGACTCGAGATTCAATTAACTGTTCGTCTCGTTTCTGTCCCAGCGAATTTCTGCATCAATAACCACGGTGGAGACGATCTCTCACAAGACCTGACCAGCGACACACAATCAGATGCTGTCATTCACACTTACGCATGCATTCTGTCATGGTCAGATTGGCCAACATGCAATTCATTTGGATTGTCTTACAGTACATTGATATACATCTCCTCAATCCTAAACAGCACAATATAGCAATAGTCAATCCATCAGAATCAACCGTGCAACCAAGTGCTGCTGTCTGTGTCATAGTATATACCGTTACTGGAGAGTGGGTTGACTGCCTTAGGCCTGCTTCCCTCTCTGTATCTGCACTCAAAACTATTGTGTTCCCTTGAAATACAATCTATAAATGTACTCTATCAGATCCATAAACCTCAATCAGGTGACAGGGGGAGTGTCGGGGAGTGTTGCAGTGTATAAAGCCAGCCAGACACAGTAAGACTGAATCCAACCCTACAATAGTAGATGTCTGTCACAATGTACGCGTTCAGTCATTGAGGTGATTCATCCACTGGATTTCTATTCCAATACAGGGCGGAGGAGTGTTGTAATATGTATAGCTAGTAAGACAGCCAGCCACCACAACACTGAATGTAACCCTACAATGGGAAATGTCTGTCACAATATTTACATCAGTGAGATTCACTGTGACAGGGGGATAGTAGCAGTGTGTGATTCAATAGTAAACCAGACAGATCCCACAACAATAAATACAGCACTAAAATAAGCTTTCTGTCAAAAAGACAGATTTCTGACATAATACATGTGAGCATGTCTGTGTGTTGTAATGTGTATTACAGCCAGCCACCACAATACTGAATATAACCCCACGAAACTTAAAATAACCCCACAATACTGAATATAACCCCACGATACTGAATATAACGCCACAATACTGAATATGACCCCACAATACTGAATATGACCCCTGTCGTGTCTTTGGCATCATTAAAAGTGAAGACTGTTTATTTTCTCAAATCAATTCTCTGTAATTATTATTATGTGATTAAACTCATCAGGTAAATGTAATTAACTAGGAAGTCGGGGCACCAAGGAAAATCTTCAGATTCCAAAGTTATAATTCTCCTAATATAACTCTTCATATATTTTAATATCTGATCAATTAGTCTTCTCATTAATGAATTATTATTTACCTCACATTAGTGTCATTCCAAACGTCGTAAATTGTTGGTTATCTGCACGAACCCAGCCTTTACTATGAATCATCCATACACCAATTGGCTAAATCAGTGATTTACTGACTAACTAAATAATCACAGAAATGCATAAACAAACAACACAGTAGATATTGGTTACTAACACAGGACAGGGAAGATGCCCTAGTGGGCTAAGCCGATATGACGGCTTGGTGGACAAAGGGAAGTGGGTGTGGACTGAGCGAGAATGGGAAAGACCAGAGGGATCACTACACACAGTACTACTATAATTATATTAATTGAAATGCTAATCCTTTGCACATGAACGCTCACTCACTCGGGAATAATTGCAATCAATATATATTCACATCCAGGTGTCATCGTGATCTCTGTTGGAATCTTCAGTCCGTCTGCTGGAGAGTCAGTTCATCCGCGTCTCTCTCTTTCTCTGCATCCCTGAAGTATTTTGTGGTTAGAATGGATACTTCAGAGTACCATTCAGAAATGTTCTCATTAGAGTAGATGTTTCGGCGGTTGTCGGAAATAGCATCCCAGGTTTACATAATTTCTAGCTGCAGACTAGTAATTAGTATCTAAGATGTGCTCTTATTCTGTCGGGATCGATCAACCATTTCCAGCCGTGTAGCCAATGTAGCTCACGCTGTGGGTTTGCTCAGTATTGGTACTCAAACCTGTGCCACCTCAGCTGACACCGAGGTATTAGTGGTCTGAAGAGGATTTCCTCAGGAGGGGTTTTTATTCGTGACAATAGGAAAGGACTGTTCCATGATACCAGATCATGTCTGTATTCACGGGGCGGGCCAATGACTTTGTTAAACTTTAAAGGGAATACAATTCTCTAACATTAAAGGTTTAACATCACATTACATCATTTCACAAATGGTTTCATCTTTACTCATTCATTTTATGTCCACGGCCCAATACCACCTATTCACAAGTGGACATTTTGTTTCAAATTCTCATTTTGGGAAATTAGGAGTTGGCCATGTAAAATCCTTTGTTCTCTCTGTCACTCTTTCTGCATGTCCAGGAGGAGAGAGTCTCCGCAACGAATTTACGACCAGAGATAACAGAACTTGGGTGTAGGAGAGAGCGGGAAGCCATGCTCTATACCCAGAAGGAGCCACTCCATGACACCTCACAATACTTAATATAACCCTACAATACTGCATATAACACCAGAATACTGAAAATGAGCCCACAATACTGCATATAAACCCACCATACTGAGTATAACACCACAATACTGAATATAAAACCCAACAACACTTAATAGAACCACACAATACTGAATATGACCCCACAATACTGAATACAAACCAACAATACTGGGGAAAAACACACTACTGAATATGACCGCACAAAAATGAGTATAACCCCAGAATAGTGAATATAACCCCCCAATACCTAAAATGAACACACAATACTGAATATGACCCCACAAAACTAAATATAACACCGAAAATACTGAAAATAAGATCACAATACTGAATATAATACTACAATACTGAAAAAACACAGAAAACTGAATATACACTAAATGCTGAAAATAACACCACAGTACTGAATATAACACCACAATGCTGAATATAACATCACAATACTGAAAACAACCCCACAATACTGTAGAAAAAAAAAAATACTGAATAAAACCTCACAATTCTGAATATAACCCCACACTACTGAAAATAACCCCACAATTCGGAATACAACCCCACAATATTGAAAATAACTCCACAATTCTGAATATAACCCCACAATACTGAATATTACAACACAATACTAAATATTACCCCACAATATTGAATAAAACACTACAATACTGAATATAACACCACCATAGTGAATATAACTAAACAATACTGAATATAACCCCACAATACTAAAAATAACCCCACAATACTGAATATGACCCCACAATACTGAATATAACTCCACAATACTGAATATGACCCCACAATACTGAATATAACTCCACAATACTGAATATAACCCCACAATACTGAATATTACAACACAATACTAAATATTACCCCACAATATTGAATAAAACACTACAATACTGAATATAACACCACCATAGTGAATATAACTAAACAATCCTGAATATAACCCCACAATACTAAAAATAACCCCACAATACTGAATATAACTCCACAATACTGAGTGTAATACAACAATACTGAATATAACACCACAATACTGAATATAACACCACAGTTCTCAAAATGACATGGAAAATACTGAAAATTACTCCACAAAAGTCAATATTATACTACAATACTGAATAACCTCACAATTCTAATTACAACCCCAAGCACTGAATATAACCCCACACACAATACTGAATATTACACCACACACAATACTGAATATTACCCCACACACAATACTGAATATTACCACACAAAAGTGAACATGACCCCACAATACTGAACATAACTACACAATATTAAATATGACCCCGCAATACTGAATATAACACCACAATACGGAATAAAACCCCACAATGCCAAATATGAAAACACAACATAATATAACCCCACAGGACTGAATATGACACGACAATACTGAATGTAACGCCACAATACTGAATATGACACTACAATACAGAATGTAACACCACAATACTGAACATAACATCACTATACTGATTATAGCACCATAATACTGAATATAACTCCACAATACTCAATATAATCCTACAACACCGAGTATAACACCAATATCATGAATGTGACACCACAATACTGAATGTCACAACACAAACCTGAAAATAACACCACAATAATGACTATAACTCTAAAATACTGAATGTAACACCACAATACTGAATATAACACAGAAAATACTGAATTTAAGACAGTACTGAATATAAGACCACAATTATGAATATAACCACACAATACTGAATATAACACCACAATACTGAACATAACCCCACAATTCTAAATATAACACCGAAAATACTGAATAAAAGTATTGAATATAATACCACAATACTGAATATAACCCTGCAAAACTGAAAATGAACCCTGCAAAACTGAACATTTGCCTCACAATACTAAATATAAACACACAATACTGCATTAAACTCCAAAATACTGAAATCTAACACCACCATACTGAATTTAACCCCATAATACTGAATATAACACTCCATTACTGAATATAACCCCAGAATACTGAATTTAACCCCAAAATACTGAATACAACACCAAACAAACTTAATATAAGACCACAATACTAAATATAAACCCAAAATACTAAACATAAGCCCAAAGTACTGAATATATACCCAAAATACTGAATAAAACCAAACAGGACTGACTAACCCAACAAAACTAAATATAACCCCACAATAGTGAAAACATCACTATGCAATATAGTGGGGCGGCAGGGTAGCCTAGTGGTTAGAGCGTTGGACTAGTAACCGGAAGGTTGTGAGTTCAAACCCCCGAGCTGACAAGGTACAAATCTGTCGTTCTGCCCCTGAACAGGCAGTTAACCCACTGTTCCCAGGCCGTCATTGAAAATAAGAATTTGTTCTTAACTGACTTGCCTGGTTAAATAAAGGTAAAAAAAAATAAAAAATAAAAATACCACAAAAATTTACATTTACCCGCAATACTGAACATTAACCCCACAATACTAAATATAAACCAACAATACTGAATATAACCCCAAAATACTGAATATAACACCACCGTACTGAAAATAACACTACAATACTGAATTAAACACCATAATACTGAATATAACACTGAAAATACTAAATATAAGACCACAAAGCTAAAAATAAATACAAAAAAAATACAAAAAAAATACAAAAACTGAAAATATCCAAACATGACTGAATAAAACCTAACAGTGCTGAACACAACCCCACAAAACTGAACATAACCACATTAACCTGAATATAACACTGAACATACTGAATATAAGACCACAATAATAAATATCAACCCAAAATACTGAATAGAACCCGAAAAAACTGAATATATCCACACAATACTGAATATAACCCTGGAACACATAATATGACCAGAACTGAAAATAACACCACAATCTTGAATATAACCCCAAAATACTGACTATAAGGATAAAATACCAAACATAACACAACAATACTGAATATAACCCAACAATACTGAATATAACACAGAAAATTATGAATATAAGGCAAAAGTACTGAATATAATAACGCAATACTGAATATAAGACCACAACACTGAATATAACCACAAAATACTGAAAATAACCCCACAATACCAAATATAAACCCACAATACCAAATATAACCCCACAATACCAAATATAAACCCACAATACCAAATATAACCCCACAATACCAAATATAAACCCACAATACCAAATAGAACCCCACAATACCAAATATAAACCCACAATACCAAATATAAACCCACAATACCAAATAGAACCCCACAATACCAAATATAAACCCACAATACCAAATATAAACCCACAATACCAAATACAAACCCACAATACCAAATATAAACCCACAATACCAAATATAAACCCACAATACCAAATATAACCCCACAATACCAAATATAAACCCACAATACCAAATATAAACCCACAATACCAAATATAAACCCACAATACCAAAAGTAAAATACATTTAAAATGAAAAATACTGAATATAACCTCACAAAACTGAATATAACACCACACTACTGAATATAACCTCACAAAACTGAATATAACACCACACTACTGAATATAACCTCACAAAACTGAATATAACACCACACTACTGAATATAACCTCACAAAACTGAATATAACACCACACTACTGAATATAACCTCACAAAACTGAATATAACACCACACTACTGAATATAACCTCACAAAACTGAATATAACACCACACTACTGAATATAACCTCACAAAACTGAATATAACACCACACTACTGAATATAACCTCACAAAACTGAATATAACACCACACTACTGAATATAACCTCACAAAACTGAATATAACACCACACTACTGAATATAACCTCACAAAACTGAATATAACACCACACTACTGAATATAACCTCACAAAACTGAATATAACACCACACTACTGAATATAACCTCACAAAACTGAATATAACACCACACTACTGAATATAACCTCACAAAACTGAATATAACACCACACTACTGAATATAACCTCACAAAACTGAATATAACACCACACTACTGAATATAACCTCACAAAACTGAATATAACACCACACTACTGAATATAACCTCACAAAACTGAATATAACACCACACTACTGAATATAACCTCACAAAACTGAATATAACACCACACTACTGAATATAACCTCACAAAACTGAATACAACACCACAATTTTTTATTTGTTTTATTTTATTTCACCTTTATTTAACCAGGTAGGCTAGTTGAGAAGAAGTTATCATTTACAACTGCGACCTGGCCAAGATAAAGCATAGCAGTGTGAACAGACAACACAGAGTTACACATGGAGTAAACAATAAACAAGTCAATAACACAGTAGAAAAAAAAGAAAAAAAAAGAGTCTATATACATTGTGTGCAAAAGGCATGAGGCGGTAGGTGAATAATTACAATTTTGCAGATTAACACTGGAGTGATAAATGATCAGATGGTCATGTACAGGAAGAGATACTGGTGTGCAAAAGAGCAGAAAGTAAATAAATATAAACAGTATGGGGATGAGGTAGGTAAAAATGGGTGGGCTATTTACCGATAGACTATGTACAGCTGCAGCGATCGGTTAGCTGCTCAGATAGCAGATGTTTGAAGTTGGTGAGCGAGATAAAAGTCTCCAACTTCAGCGATTTTTGCAAATCGTTCCAGTCACAGGCAGCAGAGAACTGGAATGAAAGGCGGCCAAATGAGGTGTTGGCTTTAGGGATGATCAGTGAGATACACCTGGTGTTGCCATCGTGACCAGTGAACTGAGATAAGGCGGAGCTTAACCTAGCATGGACTTGTAGATGACCTGGAGCCAGTGGGTCTGGTGACGAATATGTAGCGAGGGCCAGCCGACTAGAGCATACAGGTCGCAGTGGTGGGTGGTATAAGGTGCTTTAGTAACAAAACGGATGGCACTGTGATAAACTGCATCCAGTTTGCTGAGTAGAGTATTGGAAGCTATTTTGTAGATGACATCGCCAAAGTCGAGGATCGGTAGGATAGTCAGTTTTACTAGGGTAAGTTTGGCGGCGTGAGTGAAGGAGGCTTTGTTGCGGAATAGAAACCCGACTCTAGATTTTATTTTAGATTGGAGATGTTTGATATGAGTCTGGAAGGAGAGTTTACAGTCTAGCCAGACACCTAGGTACTTTGTGCAGACCTCACTATCCTCTGGAGAGCCTTACGGTTGTGGGCAAAGCAGTTGCCGTACCAGGCGGTGAGACAACCCGAAAGGACACTCTCGATTGTGCATCTGTAGAAGTTTGTGAGTGCTTTTGGTGACAAGCCGAATTTCTTCAGCCTCCTGAGGTTGAAGAGGCACTGCTGCGCCTTCTTCACAACGCTGTCTGTGTGGATGGACCAATTCGGTTTGTCCGTGATGTGTACGCCGAGGAACTTAAAACTTACTACCTTCTCCACTACTGTCCTTTCAATGTGGATAGGGGGGTGCTCGCTCTGCTGTTTCCTGAAGTCCACAATCATCTCCTTTGTTTTGTTGACGATGATTGTGAGGTTATTTTCCTGACAACACACTCCTAGGGCCCTCACCTCCTCCTTGTAGGCCGTCTCCTCGTTGTTGGTAATCAAGCCTACCACTGTAGTGTCGTCCGCACACTTGATGATTGAGTTGGAGGTGTGCATGGCCACGCAGTCGTGGGTGAACAGGGAGTACAGGAGAGGGCTCAGAACGCACCCTTGTGGGGCCCCAGCGTTGAGGATCAGCGGGGTGGATATGTTATTACCTACCCTCACCACCTGGGGGCGGCCCGTCAGGAAGTCCAGTACCCAGTTGCACAGGGCGGGGTCGAGACCCAGGGTCTCGAGCTTGATGACGAGTTTGGAGGGTACTATGGTGTTAAATGCTGAGCTGCAGTCAATGAACAGCATTCTCACATAGGTATTCCTCTTGTCCAGATAGGTTAGGGCAGTGTGCAGTGTGATTGCGATTGCATCGTCTGTAGACCTATTGGGGCGGTAAGCAAATTGGAGTGGGTCTAGGGTGTCAGGTAGGGTGGAGGTGATATGGTCCTTGACTTGTACCTCAAAGCACTTCATGATGATGGAAGTGAGTGCTACGGGGCGATAGTCATTTAGCTCAGCTACCTTAGCTTTCTTGGGAACGGAAATAATGGTGGGCCTCTTGAAGCATGTGGGAACAGCAAGTTGGGAAAAGGATTGATTGAATATAAACACACAGCTGGTCTGCGCATGCTCTGAGGACGCTTCTGGGGATGCCGTCTGAGCCTGCAGCCTTGCGAGGGTTATAACGTTTAAATGTTATACTCACGTCGGCTGCAGTGAAGGAGAGTCCGCAGGTTTTGGTAGCAGGCAGTGTCAGTGGCACTGTATTGTCCTCAAAGCGAGCAAAGAAGTTAATTAGTCTGTATGGGAGCAAGACATCCTGGTCCACGACGGTGCTGGTTTTCTTTTTGTATTCCGTGATTGACTGTAAACCCTGCCACATACAGTGCCTTGTGAAAGTATTCGGCCCCCTTGAACTTTGCGACCTTTTGCCACATTTCAGGCTTCAAACATAAAGATATAAAACTATATTTTTTTGTGAAGAATCAACAACAAGTGGGACACAATCATGAAGTGGAACGACATTTATTGGATATTTCAAACTTTTTTAACAAATCAAAAACTGAAAAATTGCGCGTGCAAAATGATTCAGCCCCTTTACTTTCAGTGCAGCAAACTCTCTCCAGAAGTTCAGTGAGGATCTCTGAATGATCCAATGTTGACCTAAATGACTAATGATGATAAATACAATCCACCTGTGTGTAATCAAGTCTCCGTATAAATGCACCTGCACTGTGATAGTCTCAGAGGTCCGTTAAAAGCGCAGAGAGCATCATGAAGAACAAGGAACACACCAGGCAGGTCCGAGATACTGTTGTGAAGAAGTTTAAAGCCGGATTTGGATACAAAATATTTCCCAAGCTTTAAACATCCCAAGGAGCACTGTGCAAGCGATAATATTGAAATGGAAGGAGTATCAGACCACTGCAAATCTACCAAGACCTGGCCGTCCCTCTAAACTTTCAGCTCATACAAGGAGAAGACTGATCAGAGATGCAGCCAAGAGGCCCATGATCATTCTGGATGAACTGCAGAGATCTACAGCTGAGGTGGGAGACTCTGTCCATAGGACAAAAATCAGTCGTATATTGCACAAATCTGGCCTTTATGGAAGAGTAGCAAGAAGAAAGCCATTTCTTAAAGATATCCATAAAAAGTGTCGTTTAAAGTTTGCCACAAGCCACCTGGGAGACACACCAAACATGTGGAAGAAGGTGCTCTGGTCAGATGAAACCAAAATTGAAATTTTTGGCAACAATGCAAAACGTTATGTTTGGCGTAAAAGCAACACAGCTCATCACCCTGAACACACCATCCCCACTGTCAAACATGGTGGTGGCAGCATCATGGTTTGGGCCTGCTTTTCTTCAGCAGGGACAGGGAAGATGGTTAAAATTGATGGGAAGATGGATGGAGCCAAATACAGGACCATTCTGGAAGAAAACCTGATGGAGTCTGCAAAAGACCTGAGTCTGGGACGGAGATTTGTCTTCCAACAAGACAATGATCCAAAACATAAAGCAAAATCTACAATGGAATGGTTCAAAAATAAACATATCCAGGTGTTAGAATGGCCAAGTCAAAGTCCAGACCTGAATCCAATCGAGAATCTGTGGAAAGAACTGAAAACTGCTGTTCACAAATGCTCTCCATCCAACCTCACTGAGCTCGAGCTATTTTGCAAGGAGGAATGGGAAAAAATGTCAGTCTCTCGATGTGCAAAACTGATAGAGACATACCCCAAGCGACTTACAGCTGTAATCGCAGCAAAAGGTGACGCTACAAAGTATTAACTTAAGGGGGCTGAATAATTTTGCACGCCCAATTTTTCAGTTTTTGATTTGTTAAAAAAGTTTGAAATATCCAATAAATGTCGTTCCACTTCATGATTGTGTCCCACTTGTTGTTGATTCTTCACAAAAAAATACAGTTTTATATCTTTATGTTTGAAGCCTGAAATGTGGCAAAAGGTCGCAAAGTTCAAGGGGGCCGAATACTTTCGCAAGGCACTGTACCTCTTGTGTCTGAGCAGTTGAATTGCAACTCTACTTAATCTCTATACTGACGTTTAGCTTGTCTGACTGCCTTGCAGAGGGAATAGCTACACTGTTTGTATTCGGTCATGTTTCCGGTCACCTTGCCCTGGTTAAAAGCAGTGGTTCGCGCTTTCAGTTTCGCGCGAATGCTGCCATCAATCCACGGTTTCTGGTTTGGGAATGTTTTAATCGTTGCTGTGGGTATAACATCGCCGATGCACTTTCTAATGAACTCGCTCACCAAATCAACGTATTCGTCAATGTTCTTGTTGGACGCAATGCGGAACATATTCCAATCCACCTGATCGAAGCAGTCTTGAAGCGTGGAATCAGATAGGTCGGACCAGCGTTGAACAGACCTGAGCGCTGGAGCTTCTTGTTTTAGTTTCTGTCTGTAGGCTGGAAGCTACAAAATGGAGTCGTGGTCAGCATTTCCGAAAGGAGGGCGGGGGAGGGCCTTATATGCGTCTTGTTTTCAGATTAGCCTTATTAAAATCCCTAGCTACAATGAATGCAGTCACAGGATATGTGGTTTCCAGTTTACATAGAGTCAAATAAAGTTTGTACAGGGCCATAGATGTGTCTGCTTGGGGGGTAATATATATGGCTGTGATTTTAATCGAAGAGAATTCCCTTGGTAGACAATCAGGTCGACATTTGATTGTGAGGAATTCTAAGTCAGGTGAACAGAAGGTCTTGAGTTCCTGAATGTTGTTATGATCACACTACGTCTCGTTAATCATAAGGCATACCCCCCCCCCGACCCCTCTTCTTACCAGAAAGATGCTTGTTTCTGTCGGTGCGATGCGTTAAGAAACCAGCTTGCTGCACTGACTCCGATAGCATCTCTCGAGTGAGCCCTGTTTCCGTAAAGCAAAGAACGTTACAGTCTCCGATGTCTCTCTATTATGCTACCCTTGCTCGGATTTCATCAACCTTGTTGTCAAGAGACTGGGCATTGGCGAGTAGTATGCTAGGGAGTGGTGCGCAATGTGCCCGTCTCCGGAGCCTGACCAGAAGACCGCTTCGTTTGCCCCTTTTACAGCGACGTTGTTTTGGTTCGCCGGCTGGGATCCGATCCATTGTCCTGGGTGGTGGGCAAAACACAGGATCCGCTTCGGGAAAGTCATATTCCTGGTCGTAATGATGGTGAGTTGACATTGCTCTTATATTCAGTAGTTCCTCCAGACTGTATGTAATGAAACCCAAGATTACCTGCGGTACCACTGTAAAAAATAACACGTAAAAAAACGAAATACTGCATAGTTTCCTAGGAACGCGAAGCGAGGCGGCCTTCTCTGTCGGCGCCGGAGTATGGTATACTGAATGTAACCCAACAATCCTGAATATAACACCACAATACTGAATATAACACTGCAATACTGAAAACCACAATACTGAATATAACACCACAATACTGAATATAACACCAAAAATGTAATATGACCCCACAAAACTGAATATAACACCATAATAATGAATATAACCCCACAATAATGAATATAACCCCACAATACAGAATAGAACTACACAAAATGGAATATAACACCACAATACTGAATAAAGTGATACAATACTGAATATACTGTAACCACACAATACTGAATGTAACACCACAAAACTGAATAATACACCATAATACTGAATATAACCTCAGAATTTTGAATATAACACCACAATACTGAATATTACACTACAATACTGAATATAACCTCAGAATTTTGAATATAAAACCACAATATTGAATTTAACACCACAATATTGAATTTTAATCCACAATACTGAATATTACTCCACAATACTCAATATTATCCTATAATACTGAATATAAGACCACAGTACTGAATATTACCCCACAATACTGAATATAACCCCACAATGGGATATGTTTGTTACAGTGTCAGCGTTTTCTCATTTAGATTATTTCTCCACAGGGTTTTTTATGTAATGGAGCTTTTGTGTCTGCCACAGGCTTACATCTCATTTGCTGTTCACATAGATGCTGATAATCTTGCAATAGGGAAACATGCTTGCTTGAGGATCAATACATAAAAACATTAACAACGGTGATCTCTAACCCTTATCTGGGAGAGTTAGAAGGAGCAACACCTTCATAAGTCCACCATGAGACAATTACAACATACAGGTGTGCTCTCCTTAAAATTACCTTACATTAGAAATAAATCCCAAATAAATGATCAGTGATGAGCTAAAACAAAATTGAATCTCAATCTTATCTGGGCAAATGGTGGATAGGCTTGTAGGCTTGTAGAACTGTCTTTAAAAGATCATCTGTGGACATCCCACGCCTCTTACAAATCCCCTTTCACCTGCAAACACAACATGTTTATACTACACACAATTGGCCCACTAATTGACGATCAAATAAATTGATTAATTGATAACTTCATAACTAGATCAACTATAAAGTTGAGGTAGCGAAGTAACAAATTATCTGTGAGTGACAATCTACAGTGGGTGGACGCTATTCCAAACGGAGTCGCACCTAGTCAACATGGTGAGACAAGGGACTGATTCAAATGCGGACTCCCTGAGCGGCGCTGTCCGTGGTGCTGAATCTACTTGCACTGATGGCGACAGTCTAAAAGAACTCACCGCTCTCTTGCCATTACTTTGACTCAAGACCTCGCTTCACCAAGTATGAATTGATAATGAAACGATTATGTGAGATGAAAGGCTACAGCATAGCTGCGAGCTGGCAACGGAACCAGACCTGGGAACAGAACCAGAGCTGGGAACAGAACCAGAGCTGGGAACAGAACATGTAAACTCTCCTCCTCACCTTCCACCTCGTCCTCGGGCAGGTTGACCGGGGCTCGGTAGGCGAGCATGTCTGGGATGGTGCAGATGCCCCGGTACATCAAATTGGAGGTGATTGGATGCATGATAGGCATGGCTGCGGTGACGGTCTGGGGCTGCCACCTGTGCCCTGATCTTCATATAAGGGATAGTTCAAGAGAGTCACTCACAACTTTTCTCCAGTTTCAAACAGGGTGCGGAGGATCAAGTCCATGAATAGAAAGGAACAGATGTGGTCCCAGATTCGAGAGGCAGGAGAGAAGAGAGGATCCGTGGTAGCCTATCTCCCGTTCCTTGGTGAATGAACACGGAGAAGACTAGTGGATTATTGTTTTTATGTATAAATACAAACTTGACGTTGTCACTGTATCTCCTTTTTATTTTTCTGGATACTTGACAGTTATTTGTTACACAAATTACGAGATATATCTAGCCTGGGTTGAGGAAATTAATTGACAATCATCGAGTTGAATTAATTGCCTAAATTGTCACACTTATACAGGCTATTTGCTGAACAAGACTAAACACATCACGGTGGCTCCATCTGCAGAGACACGCCGCCAGTGAGATGTCAGTGCAGATGAAAAGGAACAGCGGTTTCTCTCACTGGATTAGAAAACAAAGAGATAAAATCCCAAAACAATGAGTTCATTCAAAGATGCTTGATCCGTTGTTTTAGTCCAGTCATTAGTGCAGAGGCAGAATATTCGTTCATCCACTTGTTGGATCTTTTGGATGCGAGTTATTTTCTTGGTAGGCACGGTGTCCTTTTACCTTTCCATTGAGCTTTTAGTGATAAGATCCAGGTGAGAAACACAAAATAAATACGGACAGCGTAGAAATCAAAAGTACAAATGTACCTTCACTCAAACACAATAAATGTAAAGTCACCGAATCCTTAGAACATTCACTGAAAATAGCCTATGCATTCAGCGCGTGGGCACACTCGCTCGCTCTTATTTGGTCATTGGAACGGGGGCGGCTTTCCATCTCCAATTCACTCTTCGCTCCACAGGTGAGGGGACGACGCTCTGTGTGGATTTTGTGAACTGCAACCCTGGCTCCTGTGTATAGTCAGCTATCTCTCTCCCACAGGAACACACACACACATTCCGTACCCTGACTCCAGTGTGTGTGGCTCTCTCGCACTGCGTGAATTCTGTATTCCACACAGCGCACGCACTAAATCCCGGTCTTGCTTGCCGTAGTGACACACGTGCTCCCCGGGTACCAAACAAACCACGAGAGCTGTGATTAATGACCACGAGCCACATTGTAGGATACGGATGAATTCTACCCTAGCATCTCTCCTAATGGAAATTAATATATTTTAATCTTGAGCCTTAAATGACATACTCTAGATGTTATACACTGAACAGCCAGGTGTGACATTGTGTCTGTTGACCAGAAACCATCGAAGGTGAAGCCAGTAAATGAGTAGAATTGAAATCATGCTAGTGGCTGTCATAATGCAGTAACAGTAAGTAACACACGTTTCTCATTAAGTTGATAAGGATGAAAAATGTTTCTGTTTTTTTTCAGATAGCGGTTCTTTACTGGCCTGTTGTTGTGTGGTTAATTAACTGCTTAGTGTTTTAAAAGATAAGTCACACACCCTTCCTTCCCAAGAGTGGCTGCCGAGGCAGATATATTTGCATAAGAATGGACAAGGGCATATACAGTAGGTTAATTTGCTTTTGAAAACCTTCACAATGTTGCATCATTAGCCCTTATCAACACTGCTGTGTGTGTGTTGCGCTTCGGGGGTAGTGGTACTCGCTAAGAAAGAAACGTGATGCCCATAACACTAGCAAGGCAGAGGTCCTGGTTTCTATTCTTGGTGTAGCCTGAATTAAGAGGAAGTGGTTCTCGCTTAACAAGCAGCGTGACATCCTTTTCACATGAGTGTGACTCTCTCACCCTTTCTCCCTCCCCCCTCTCTCTCTATCTCCCTTTCCCTCTCTCTCTCTCTCTGATGCACCAAAAATTCTTCCTGACTGGATATGATAACATTGTTTGATCACACTGTGGTTGAAGCTATGTTGACGACTGTGGAGAACAAGGTTGGGTCAATTCCATCTAAACTGAGGAATCAAATTTCCAGTCCTGAATTGTATTCCAACATGGCTGCAATCCTGGTGTTGTTGAGTCATGTTTAATTCTTAGAATTGAAAAGTAATGACATTACATCAAACAAATCATGAGTATACTGTTAAGAGTAAACAGACACACACAAACAAACACACACACACACACACACACACACACACACACACACACACACACATACACTACCGTTCAAAAGTTTAGGGTGACTTAGAAATGTAATTGTTTTTGAAAGAAAGGTACATTTATTGTTAACTAAATTAACATAAAATTAATCATAAATACAGCGTAGACATTGTTAATAATGTTGTAAATTACTATTGTAGCTGGAAACTGCAGATGTTTTTGTGGAGTATCTACTTAGACCTACAGAGGCCCATTATCACCACCACTCCTGTGTTCTAAAGGCACGTTGTGTTAGCAAATCCAAGTTTATCCTTTTAAATGGCTATTTGATCATTAGAAAACCCTTTTGCAATTATGTTAGCACAGCTGAAAACTGTTGTTCTGATTAAAGAAGCAATATAACTGGCCTTCTTTAGACTAGCTGAGTATCTGGAGCATCAGCATTTGTGAGTTTGATTACAGGGTCAAAATGGCCAGAAACAAATAACTTTCTTCTGAAACTCGTCAGTCTATTCTTGTTCTGAAAAATTAAGGCTATTCCATGCGAGAAATTTCAAAGAAACTGAAGATCTTGTACAACGCTGTGTACTACTCCCTTCACAGAACAGCTCAAACTGGCCCTAACCAGAATTAAAAGATGAGTGGGAGGCCCCGGTGCACAACTGAGCAAGAGGACAAGTACATTATAGTGTCTAGTTTGAGAAACAGACGCCTCACAAATCCTCAACTGGCAGCTTCATTAAATGGTACCCGCAAAACACCAGTCTCAATGTCAACAGTTGGCTTTTTCTTTGCAACTCTGCCTAGAACGCCAGCATCCCAGAGTCACCACTTCCTTGTTGACGTTGAGACTGGTGTTTTGCGGGTACCATGTAATGAAGCTGCCAGTTGAGGATTTGTGAGGCGTCTGTTTCTCAAACTAGACACTATAATGTACTTGTCCTCTTGCTCAGTTGTGCACCGGGACCTCCCACTCCTCTTTCTATTCTGGTTAGGGCCAGTTTGCACTGTTCTGTGAAGGCAGTAGTACACAGTGTTGTATAAGATCTTCAGTTTCTTTGAAATTTCTCACATGGAATAGCCTTAATTTCTCAGAACAAGAATAGACTGACGAGTTTCAGAAGAAAGTCCTTTGTTTCTGGCCATTTTGGGCCTGTAATTAAACCCACAAATGCGGATGCTCCAGATACTCAACTAGTCCAAAGAAGGCCAGTTTTATTGCTTCTTTAATCAGAACAACAGTTTTCAGATGTGCTAACATTATTACAAAAGGGTTTTCTATGATCAATTAGCCTTTTAAAATTATATAATAGGATTAGCTAACACAACGTGTTATTGGAACACAGGAGTGATGATTGCTGACAATGGGCCTCTGTACGCCTATGTAGATATTCCACAAAAAATTGTCATTTACAAAATTATTAACAATGTCTACACTGTATTTATGATCAATTTAATTTTATTTTAATGGACAAAAATGAGCTTTTCTTTCAAAAACAATGACATTTCTAGTGACCCCAAACTTTTGAACGGTGGTGTACATATACCTGTGAGACACACATGACATCCTGTGGACCTCAATTGTATTAATCCTTCCTCTGATCTCTCTCTCTCTCTCTTGCTCTCCCTCCATATCTCGCTTTCTCCCCTCTCTATATGTCTCTCTCTCTCTCTCTGTCTTCTTGCTCTTTCTCTCTCTGTCTTTCTCTCTCTTTCTTTCCCTGCCTCTATTCCACCCTCCATACATCCCATCCCTGTGTTAAATCAAAAGGCTGAGTAAAAACAACTCTCCACGTGATCGTTTGTTTCAACCAAGCATGGTCTGTGACTAACAATACCCTTCTCAGAAGAAACATTGAAAGCTTCTTTGGCATCTCCAAAATGATTCTCTGCAGCTACCACTTCCTCCTTATTGTCTAAAGGAGAAAGCCATTGCACCGAGTGACGGTTTGCCGGTTCGTCTGCCATTTCTTCACCGTTCATTTGGCACTGTGTGTTTTAGGGACCAAAACACACCGTCACTCTGTTCAGAGATGCTAAGTAATCTTGGCCGGTAAATGCTACCGACCGGTGTGTCTGTGCCTTAACAGCACAAACCTGGACTCTCACACTTTTATGTTCATAAAGCAGCCTACCTAAAGTCCACTCAATGGGGAGGCACTGAGAAGGTCAGACTGCTTTGTGCTTCCAATAGATACTCAATAGCCCTGACGTTTAGAACCTGATGCAGTCAGGGCCTTCCTTTGTAACTGCAGGTATATAATGATTTCCTTTTCCTGTGCAAGAGTATGTATCCTACTGTTTCTCTCTGGTTCACCTCAATGTCAGTGGTTTGGTGTGTCTGTCTGTTTGTCTGTCTGTCTCACTGTCTGTCTCAGCGCTAGCACTAGATGCCAGTGTTCCTACCATTACTGCCCACACAACACTCACTGCTTAGGCCCTCTCAATTTACTGAATTCCAAATTGACAAATATACTTCGTACCCCTAAGGCAGTTGTGTAGATGCGAGAAACAGTTAGGGGGAAGAGGATAGATTTGGAATTCAGTGTATGTTGTCTGGTAGATGTTCCCCATAATTTTTTTTTTTGCTGACCCTGTATCAGTTCTTAGGAACAACTTCTTCCCACTCTGTGTCCATGAGTTATGAGGTAGTGTAGCATAGAGACAAGGCATGCCTGGGCTGGGCTTGGAAGAACTAGAAGCCAAGAGATCACATAGCATGGAACTAATGGGCTAGGGGAGCTGGGGTAGGTATTTAAGTTAGGGGAGCTGGGGTAGAGTATTTGAGTTAGGGGAGCTGGGGTAGAGTATTTGAGTTAGGGGAGCTGGGGTAGGTATTTGATTTAGGGGAGCTGGGGTAGGGTATTTGAGTTAGGGGAACTAGGATAAAGTATTTGAGTTAGGGGAGCTTGGGTGGAGTATTTGAGTTAGGAGAGCTTGGGTAGGGTATTTGAGTTAGGGGAGCTAGGGTAGGGTATTTGAGTTAGGGGAGCTGGGGTAGAGTATTTGAGTTAGGAGAGCTGGGGTAAGGTATTTGAGTTAGGGGAGCTGGGTAGGGTATTTGAGTTAGGGGAGCTGGGTAGGGTATTTGAGTTAGGGGAGCTGGGTAGGGTCTTTGAGTTAGGGGAGCTGGGTAGGGTATTTGAGTTAGGGGAGCTGGGTAGGGTAGTTGAGTTAGGGGAGCTGGGTAGGGTATTTGAGTTAGGGGAGCTGGGTAGGGTCTTTGAGTTAGGGGTGCTGGGTAGGGTATTTGAGTTAGGGGAGCTGGGTAGGGTAGTTGAGTTAGGAGAGCTGGGGTAGGGTATTTGAGTTAGGGGAGCTGGGTAGGGTCTTTGAGTTAGGGGAGCTGGGTAGGGTCTTTGAGTTAGGGGAGCTGGGTAGGGTAGTTGAGTTAGGGGAGCTGGGTAGGGTATTTGAGTTAGGGGAGCTGGGTAGGGTCTTTGAGTTAGGGGTGCTGGATAGGGTATTTAAGTTAGGGGAGCTGGGTAGGGTAGTTGAGTTAGGAGAGCTGGGGTAGGGTATTTGAGTTAGGGGAGCTGGGTAGGGTATTTGAATTAGGGGAGCTGGGTAGGGTCTTTGAGTTAGGGGAGCTGGGTAGGGTATTTGAGTTAGGGGAGCTGGGTAGGGTAGTTGAGTTAGGAGAGCTGGGGTAGGGTATTTGAGTTAGTGGAGCTGTGGTAGAGTATTTGAGTTAGGGGAGCTCGGGTAGGGTAATTGAGTTAAGGGAGCTGGGGTAGAGTAGCTAAGTTAGGGGAGCTGGGTAGGGTATTTGAGTTAGGGGAGCTGGGAAAGGGTCTTTGAGTTAGGGGAGCTAGGGTCGGGTATTTGAGTTAGGGGAGCTGGGGTAGGGTCTTTGAGTTAGTGGAGCTGGGTAGGGTATTTGAGTTAGGGGAGCTGGGTAGGGTAGTTGAGTTAGGGGAGCTGGGTAGGGTATTTGAGTTAGGAGAGCTGGGGTATGGTAGTTGAGTTAGGGGAGTTGGGGTAGGGTATTTGAGTTAGGGGAGCTGGGTAGGGTATTTGAGTTAGGGGAGCTGGGTAGGGTCTTTGAGTTAGGGGAGCTGGGTAGGGTCTTTGAGTTAGGGGAGCTGGGTAGGGTAGTTGAGTTAGGGGAGCTGGGTAGGGTATTGGAGTTAGGGGAGCTGGGTAGGGTCTTTGAGTTAGGGGTGCTGGATAGGGTATTTAAGTTAGGGGAGCTGGGTAGGGTAGTTGAGTTAGGAGAGCTGGGGTAGGGTATTTGAGTTAGGGGAGCTGGGTAGGGTATTTGAATTAGGGGAGCTGGGTGGGGTCTTTGAGTTAGGGGAGCTGGGTAGGGTATTTGAGTTAGGGGAGCTGGGTAGGGTAGTTGAGTTAGGAGAGCTGGGGTAGGGTATTTGAGTTAGGGGAGCTGTGGTAGGGTATTTGAGTTAGGGGAGCTCGGGTAGGGTAATTGAGTTAAGGGAGCTGGGGTAAGGTATTTGAGTTATGGGGAGCTGGGTGGGGTAGTTGAGTTAAGGGAGCTGGGTAGGGTATTTGAGTTAGGGGAGCTGGGGTAGGGTATTTGAGTTAGGGGAGCTGGGGTAGGGTATTTGAGTTAGGGGAGCTGGGTAGGGTAGTTGAGTTAAGGGAGCTGGGTAGGGTAGTTGAGTTAGGGGAGCTGGGTAGGGTATTTGAGTTAGGGGAGCTGGGTAGGGTCTTTGAGTTAGGGGAGCTGGGTGGAGTATTTGAGTTAGGGGAGCTGGGTAGGGTAGTTGAGTTAGGGTAGCTGGGTAGGGTATTTGAGTTAGGGGAGCTGGGTAGGGTATTTGAGTTAGGGGAGCTGGGTAGGGTATTTGAGTTAGGGGAGCTGGGTGGGGTAGTTGAGTTAAGGGAGCTGGGTAGGGTATTTGAGTTATGGGAGCTGGGGTAGGGTATTTGAGTTAGGGGCGCTGGGGTAGGGTATTTGAGTTAGGGGAGCTGGGTAGGGTAGTTGAGTTAAGGGAGCTGGGTAGGGTATTTGAGTTAGGGGAGCTGGGTAGGGTATTTGAGTTAGGGGAGCTGGGTAGGGTAGTTGAGTTAGGGGAGCTGGGTAAGGTATTTGAGTTAGGAGAGCTGGGGTATGGTAGTTGAGTTAGGGGAGTTGGGGTAGGGTATTTGAGTTAGGGGAGCTGGGTAGGGTATTTGAGTTAGGGGAGCTGGGTAGGGTATTTGAGTTAGGGGAGCTGGGTAGGGTATTTGAGTTAGGGGAGCTGGGGTAGGTTATTTGAGTTAGGGGAGCTGGGGTAAGGTATTTGAGTTATGGGGAGCTGGGTGTGGTAGTTGAGTTAAGGGAGCTGGGTAGGGTATTTGAGTTAGGGGAGCTGGGGTAGGGTATTTGAGTTAGGGGAGCTGGGGTAGGGTATTTGAGTTAGGGGAGCTGGGGTAGGGTATTTGAGTTAGGGGAGCTGGGTAGGGTAGTTGAGTTAAGGGAGCTGGGTAGGGTATTTGAGTTAGGGGAGCTGGGTAGGGTATTTGAGTTAGGGGAGCTGGGTAGGGTCTTTGAGTTAGGGGAGCTGGGTGGAGTATTTGAGTTAGGGGAGCTGGGTAGGGTAGTTGAGTTAGGGGAGCTGGGTAGGGTATTTGAGTTAGGGGAGCTGGGTAGGGTCTTTGAGTTAGGGGTGCTGGGTAGGGTATTTGAGTTAGGGGAGCTGGGTAGGGTATTTGAGTTAGGAGAGCTGGGGTAGGGTATTTGAGTTAGGGGAGCTGGGTAGGGTATTTGAGTTAGGGGAGCTGGGTAGGGTCTTTGAGTTAGGGGAGCTGGGTAGGGTAGTTGAGTTAGGGGAGCTCGGTAGGGTATTTGAGTTAGGGGAGCTGGGTAGGGTCTGAGTTAGGGGTGCTGGATAGGGTATTTAAGTTAGGGGAGCTGGGTAGGGTAGTTGAGTTAGGAGAGCTGGGGTAGGGTATTTGAGTTAGGGGAGCTGGGTAGGGTATTTGAATTAGGGGAGCTGGGTAGGGTCTTTGAGTTAGGGGAGCTGGGTAGGGTATTTGAGTTAGGGGAGCTGGGTAGGGTAGTTGAGTTAGGGGAGCTCGGGTTGGGTAATTGAGTTAAGGGAGCTGGGGTAGAGTAGCTAAGTTAGGGGAGCTGGGGTAGGGTATTTGAGTTAGGGGAGCTGGGTAGGGTAGTTGAGTTAAGGGAGCTGGGTAGGGTATTTGAGTTAGGGGAGCTGGGTAGGGTATTTGAGTTAGGGGAGCTGGGTAGGGTATTTGAGTTAGGGGAGCTGGGGTAGGTTATTTGAGTTAGGGGAGCTGGGGTAAGGTATTTGAGTTATGGGGAGCTGGGTGGGGTAGTTGAGTTAAGGGAGCTGGGTAGGGTATTTGAGTTAGGGGAGCTGGGGTAGGATATTTGATTTAGTGGAGCTGGGGTAGGGTATTTGAGTTAGGGGAGCTGGGTAGGGTAGTTGAGTTAAGGGAGCTGGGTAGGGTATTTGAGTTAGGGGAGCTGGGTAGGGTATTTGAGTTAGGGGAGCTGGGTAGGGTCTTTGAGTTAGGGGAGCTGGGTGGAGTATTTGAGTTAGGGGAGCTGGGTAGGGTAGTTGAGTTAGGGGAGCTGGGTAGGGTATTTGAGTTAGGGGAGCTGGGTAGGGTCTTTGAGTTAGGGGTGCTGGGTAGGGTATTTGAGTTAGGGGAGCTGGGTAGGGTAGTTGAGTTAGGAGAGCTGGGGTAGGGTATTTGAGTTAGGGGAGCTGGGTAGGGTCTTTGAGTTAGGGGAGCTGGGTAGGGTATTTGAGTTAGGGGAGCTGGGTAGGGTAGTTGAGTTAGGAGAGCTGGGGTAGGGTATTTGAGTTAGGGGAGCTGTGGTAGGGTATTTGAGTTAGGGGAGCTCGGGTTGGGTAATTGAGTTAAGGGAGCTGGGGTAGAGTAGCTAAGTTAGGGGAGCTGGGTAGGGTATTTGAGTTAGGGGAGCTGGGAAAGGGTCTTTGAGTTAGGGGAGCTAGGGTCGGGTATTTGAGTTAGGGGAGCTGGGGTAGGGTCTTTGAGTTAGGGGAGCTGGGTAGGGTCTTTGAGTTAGGGGAGCTGGGTAGGGTATTTGAGTTAGGGGAGCTGGGTAGGGTAGTTGAGTTAGGGGAGCTGGGTAAGGTATTTGAGTTAGGAGAGCTGGGGTATGGTAGTTGAGTTAGGGGAGTTGGGGTAGGGTATTTGAGTTAGGGGAGCTGGGTAGGGTATTTGAGTTAGGGGAGCTGGGTAGGGTATTTGAGTAAGGGGAGCTGGGTAGGGTCTTTGAGTTAGGGGAGCTGGGTAGGGTCTTTGAGTTAGGGGAGCTGGGTAGGGTAGTTGAGTTAGGGGAGCTGGGTAGGGTATTGGAGTTAGGGGAGCTGGGTAGGGTCTGAGTTAGGGGTGCTGGATAGGGTATTTAAGTTAGGGGAGCTGGGTAGGGTAGTTGAGTTAGGAGAGCTGGGGTAGGGTATTTGAGTTAGGGGAGCTGGGTAGGGTATTTGAATTAGGGGAGCTGGGTAGGGTCTTTGAGTTAGGGGAGCTGGGTAGGGTATTTGAGTTAGGGGAGCTGGGTAGGGTAGTTGAGTTAGGGGAGCTCGGGTTGGGTAATTGAGTTAAGGGAGCTGGGGTAGAGTAGCTAAGTTAGGGGAGCTGGGGTAGGGTATTTGAGTTAGGGGAGCTGGGTAGGGTAGTTGAGTTAAGGGAGCTGGGTAGGGTATTTGAGTTAGGGGAGCTGGGTAGGGTATTTGAGTTAGGGGAGCTGGGTAGGGTATTTGAGTTAGGGGAGCTGGGGTAGGTTATTTGAGTTAGGGGAGCTGGGGTAAGGTATTTGAGTTATGGGGAGCTGGGTGGGGTAGTTGAGTTAAGGGAGCTGGGTAGGGTATTTGAGTTAGGGGAGCTGGGGTAGGATATTTGATTTAGTGGAGCTGGGGTAGGGTATTTGAGTTAGGGGAGCTGGGTAGGGTAGTTGAGTTAAGGGAGCTGGGTAGGGTATTTGAGTTAGGGGAGCTGGGTAGGGTATTTGAGTTAGGGGAGCTGGGTAGGGTCTTTGAGTTAGGGGAGCTGGGTGGAGTATTTGAGTTAGGGGAGCTGGGTAGGGTAGTTGAGTTAGGGGAGCTGGGTAGGGTATTTGAGTTAGGGGAGCTGGGTAGGGTCTTTGAGTTAGGGGTGCTGGGTAGGGTATTTGAGTTAGGGGAGCTGGGTAGGGTAGTTGAGTTAGGAGAGCTGGGGTAGGGTATTTGAGTTAGGGGAGCTGGGTAGGGTCTTTGAGTTAGGGGAGCTGGGTAGGGTATTTGAGTTAGGGGAGCTGGGTAGGGTAGTTGAGTTAGGAGAGCTGGGGTAGGGTATTTGAGTTAGGGGAGCTGTGGTAGGGTATTTGAGTTAGGGGAGCTCGGGTTGGGTAATTGAGTTAAGGGAGCTGGGGTAGAGTAGCTAAGTTAGGGGAGCTGGGTAGGGTATTTGAGTTAGGGGAGTTGGGAAAGGGTCTTTGAGTTAGGGGAGCTAGGGTCGGGTATTTGAGTTAGGGGAGCTGGGGTAGGGTCTTTGAGTTAGGGGAGCTGGGTAGGGTCTTTGAGTTAGGGGAGCTGGGTAGGGTATTTGAGTTAGGGGAGCTGGGTAGGGTAGTTGAGTTAGGGGAGCTGGGTAAGGTATTTGAGTTAGGAGAGCTGGGGTATGGTAGTTGAGTTAGGGGAGTTGGGGTAGGGTATTTGAGTTAGGGGAGCTGGGTAGGGTATTTGAGTTAGGGGAGCTGGGTAGGGTATTTGAGTAAGGGGAGCTGGGTAGGGTCTTTGAGTTAGGGGAGCTGGGTAGGGTCTTTGAGTTAGGGGAGCTGGGTAGGGTAGTTGAGTTAGGGGAGCTGGGTAGGGTATTGGAGTTAGGGGAGCTGGGTAGGGTCTGAGTTAGGGGTGCTGGATAGGGTATTTAAGTTAGGGGAGCTGGGTAGGGTAGTTGAGTTAGGAGAGCTGGGGTAGGGTATTTGAGTTAGGGGAGCTGGGTAGGGTATTTGAATTAGGGGAGCTGGGTAGGGTCTTTGAGTTAGGGGAGCTGGGTAGGGTATTTGAGTTAGGGGAGCTGGGTAGGGTAGTTGAGTTAGGGGAGCTCGGGTTGGGTAATTGAGTTAAGGGAGCTGGGGTAGAGTAGCTAAGTTAGGGGAGCTGGGGTAGGGTATTTGAGTTAGGGGAGCTGGGTAGGGTAGTTGAGTTAAGGGAGCTGGGTAGGGTATTTGAGTTAGGGGAGCTGGGTAGGGTATTTGAGTTAGGGGAGCTGGGTAGGGTCTTTGAGTTAGGGGAGCTGGGTGGAGTATTTGAGTTAGGGGAGCTGGGTAGGGTAGTTGAGTTAGGGGAGCTGGGTAGGGTATTTGAGTTAGGGGAGCTGGGTAGGGTAGTTGAGTTAGGAGAGCTGGGGTAGGGTATTTGAGTTAGGGGAGCTGGGTAGGGTCTTTGAGTTAGGGGAGCTGGGTAGGGTATTTGAGTTAGGGGAGCTGGGTAGGGTAGTTGAGTTAGGAGAGCTGGGGTAGGGTATTTGAGTTAGGGGAGCTGTGGTAGGGTATTTGAGTTAGGGGAGCTCGGGTTGGGTAATTGAGTTAAGGGAGCTGGGGTAGAGTAGCTAAGTTAGGGGAGCTGGGTAGGGTATTTGAGTTAGGGGAGCTGGGAAAGGGTCTTTGAGTTAGGGGAGCTAAGGTCGGGTATTTGAGTTAGGGGAGCTGGGGTAGGGTCTTTGAGTTAGGGGAGCTGGGTAGGGTCTTTGAGTTAGGGGAGCTGGGTAGGGTATTTGAGTTAGGGGAGCTGGGTAGGGTAGTTGAGTTAGGGGAGCTGGGTAGGGTATTTGAGTTAGGAGAGCTGGGGTATGGTAGTTGAGTTAGGGGAGTTGGGGTAGGGTATTTGAGTTAGGGGAGCTGGGTAGGGTATTTGAGTTAGGGGAGCTGGGTAGGGTATTTGAGTGAGGGGAGCTGGGTAGGGTCTTTGAGTTAGGGGAGCTGGGTGGAGTATTTGAGTTAGGGGAGCTGGGTAGGGTAGTTGAGTTAGGGGAGCTGGGTAGGGTATTTGAGTTAGGGGAGCTGGGTAGGGTCTTTGAGTTAGGGGTGCTGGGTAGGGTATTTGAGTTAGGGGAGCTGGGTAGGGTATTTGAGTTAGGAGAGCTGGGGTAGGGTATTTGAGTTAGGGGAGCTGGGTAGGGTCTTTGAGTTAGGGGAGCTGGGTAGGGTCTTTGAGTTAGGGGAGCTGGGTAGGGTAGTTGAGTTAGGGGAGCTCGGTAGGGTATTTGAGTTAGGGGAGCTGGGTAGGGTCTGAGTTAGGGGTGCTGGATAGGGTATTTAAGTTAGGGGAGCTGGGTAGGGTAGTTGAGTTAGGAGAGCTGGGGTAGGGTAGTTGAGTTAGGAGAGCTGGGGTAGGGTATTTGAGTTAGGGGAGCTGGGTAGGGTATTTGAATTAGGGGAGCTGGGTAGGGTCTTTGAGTTAGGGGAGCTGGGTAGGGTATTTGAGTTAGGGGAGCTGGGGTAGGGTAGTTGAGTTAGGGGAGCTCGGGTTGGGTAATTGAGTTAAGGGAGCTGGGGTAGAGTAGCTAAGTTAGGGGAGCTGGGGTAGGGTATTTGAGTTAGGGGAGCTGGGTAGGGTAGTTGAGTTAAGGGAGCTGGGTAGGGTATTTGAGTTAGGGGAGCTGGGTAGGGTATTTGAGTTAGGGGAGCTGGGTAGGGTATTTGAGTTAGGGGAGCTGGGGTAGGTTATTTGAGTTAGGGGAGCTGGGGTAAGGTATTTGAGTTATGGGGAGCTGGGTGGGGTAGTTGAGTTAAGGGAGCTGGGTAGGGTATTTGAGTTAGGGGAGCTGGGGTAGGGTATTTGAGTTAGGGGAGCTGGGGTAGGGTATTTGAGTTAGGGGAGCTGGGTAGGGTAGTTGAGTTAAGGGAGCTGGGTAGGGTATTTGAGTTAGGGGAGCTGGGTAGGGTAGTTGACTTGGGGGTGCATAACGGGGGGCTCCGGTGATGCCCATCAGGTCTCTGATGACAGCTTGGCATTGCAGATTTAAACTTACTCACACAGAGCCTAGCTCCTCAGCTGCCTGGCAGTTATTCCCCAAAGACAGGAGGCTCGCAGGAGGCTGATAGCCTTTTCCTTAGACTATTTTTCTCTATCGCACCATCTCTTTAGAGAAGAGGAAGAATTGACAAGTCTGTAACAAGGACCAAGTGGAGGAGAGAGGCAGAGCTTTTTGGGAAGAAGCCTGATTGCATTGTTCCATATGAAAGAGAGGGGAGAGATAAATAAGTAGGAAAGACAGAGAATGGGAGGAGGGGAGAGATAGAGAGGAGATTGAACATTTGAGAAAAAATAATTTAATCCAAATACATTTTATAACACAGAATGCAATAATAATCTCAAATCCTTCAAAGTACACTAACCAGATTTAGTTTTAAATTCGCAAATTGACATCAGCAGTTGGAGCTTTAAAGAAAAAATGAATACAGCAGAAACACAGGCAGGCTGACGTAAAACTACAATCCCAAAGTAAAATTATAGGAACATTGTGTATGTAATTTCAGAACACTCTATTGAAAGACATCCAGATTGTACTACCATGTCCATCCGTCCCCCCAGAACCCAGTTAGGGATGAGCAAGTCTGTTCGTCTGTCTGGGGGGCTAGTACCCTTCACTTTCTTTCATATTTGCCCCTGAACCAATCATCCTCTCCATTCAGACCGCATTTCTCGCTTGCTGCAGAGAGAGCCGCAGAGCAGCCAGGAAACTACAGTACTTGGGAGTGAATAATGGCCCACATTGCAGCTTATTCAGCTGCAGCCGGATTAGGGCTACGTCCCAAAGAACACCCCTTTTCCTATGGCACATGGCACTCTGGTCAAAAGTAGTGCACTATATACGAAACAGGGTGCTATTTGGAAGATTTAAACTGCAGACTGGAGCCACAGGGACCTGCAGGCTGAAGGATAAGAAAGCAGGAGAGAGAGGGGAAAGGGCTATTTTTCTGAATTTGGGACTGAGGAACACAGACTTTATGGTCATTTGGATAAAAGCACAACACACTAATGCATCTTTATTACCGGCTAGCCACTTTCTTTCTATGGGATCCATTTAGATTTTTTTTATTGATGCACTGAATGTTTGTGTAAGCAGTAAGCATTGATGTTGTGCAACATTCACTACAATACAGGATCAGACAGAGCTTTGTTCCAATTGGATTTCCCCTCCATGTCCCATTTCAAACGTTCCCATTTGGTAAGCATTGGCACCGCTAGCCTTGTTTCAAATCCTCTTTTGCTGACTCTCATACTGCTCGTCTGTGCACACTCACTGAAACACACAGCAGACCCACTTGGTCCATCACATCATTTTGACGTGGAAAATGTGACAATATTTGGTAGATACGTAGATTCATGATATTTCAACCTATTTTCACCCACTCAAAAAGACAGTCAAAAGTTTGTTGAATCCCAATGTGTTATCGCTATGCTTTCAACCATCTAAAAGGACAACAAATTCCAATGGAAAATCCTATGTTTGATTTTTGACTTAGTTGTCACCTAAATGTGTTATCACTGCTCTTTCCACAATTTAAAAGCACACCAAAGTTTAAATTGGCAATAAAATGTTCAATGTGTTGTTTATTTATACAACAACTTAAAGTGTTCTCAGTCTGCTTCATCTAATAGCACAACCAAATGACCTGTACTGCAGTTAATTGAGATTACAATAAAGTACATGGTGCAAGTGATCAATCCTGTTTGAGATTCTATGCAGATTATCATAGCAATTTGGAAGATTTCTACAGACCTGCGACTCTGAACATACGCGCTTTCTATGATTACATAAGAAAACCCTGGTTACAACCCTGGATAGGAGATGGATGGGATAGCTGTAGATAGATCAACTCTCCAGTAGGAGGTGCTGCCAGGCCTATAGTTTTTTTCTGTTAGTGGCCATAACATTGAAAATCTGACATTGTTACAAAGGTACAAATTCCACATATTTTACACAAGGTTTGTCTATGTTGCAAATATGTTGCCATGATGACATAAAGTGGTAAAATGTTACCTAAAAACAGCAGTTTACGTTAATAATTGCAAAAACAAATCCAATGTATTTTTCACGTAGATTCCACATCACAATGCATTGACAAATTTCATTGAAACAACGTTGATTTAAGCAGTTTGTGCCCAGCTGCCAAGAGGAGTAGAGCCAGACTAAACCCTTCTCTCTAAATTCCGCAGTGTCATAAATACACTAAACAGAAAGGGGTTTTTTTTTGGATGAAAAAGTTTCCAACTCTTTGAGAGGCCTTTTTTCTTTGGCTTTCTCTTGGGCATTGTGTTCATCTCCAATCATTCCTCCCCTCTTTCCTCTGTTCTCCCTCCCCTCTCTTCTCCCTCCCCTCTCCCCTCTCTCTCTCCTCCCTCTCTCTCTCTCCTTCCTCCCTCACTCTCCCTCCTCCCTCTCTCCCCTCTCCCTCCCCTCCCCTCTCCATCCCCTCTCCCCTCTCGTCTTTCTCCCCGCTTCATCTCCTCTCTGATCTCTACGCTCTCTTCTCTTTTCTCTCTTGTCTCACCTCTTCCCCTGTCCCCCTTTTCCTCTCTGAGAAGGACAGACCATGCTGAGATTTTTAGAGGACAACACCCCAGCTCCTGTTTTTGAAGTGTTGCTCGGTTATTTGACGAACTTCCGCTGTGAGGAGGTAGGGGGTAGGAGGTAGGGGAGAAAGGTAGGCGGAGGAAAGGAGGAATAGACTTGGATGTGCGGAAGTGGAAAATAAGAACACAACTCCTGGTGACAAACGGATGAGACAGCTCAGGCTCCCCCGGTGCCACGCTGTTGATCCGATGCCTCTAAATAAACCAAGGCTTTGCAGGAGTTCTGAAACGCTTTGAAGATATCTGAGGAAATCTTGGGAGTGGTAGAGAGCTCCTTGTGGCGTTGTGCACATTTGCATAGACAGAGTGGTGTATGTGGTTGCAGCTTTTTGTCAGCATGAGTGGGTAAGGTAATGTATACTGGTATGATATAATTAATGTTGTTTTTCTCAAAGACCCTCATATTCTCTGCAGTCAATCAGTCAATCAAATGTATTTATAAAGCCCTGTTTACATCAGCAGATGTCACAAAGTGACAGAATCCCAGCCTAAAACCCCAAACAGCAAGAAATGCAGATGTAGAAGCACGGTGGCTAAGAAAAAGTCCCTAGAAAGGCAGGATCCTAGGAAGAAACCTAGAGAGGAACCAGGCTGTGAGGGGAGGCCAGTCTTCTTCTGGCTGTGCTGGGTGGAGATTATAAAAGTACATGGCCATTTAAGGCCAGATGGTCCTTCAAGATGTTCAAACGTTCATAGATGACCAGCAGGGTCAAATAATACTCACAGTGGTTGTGCAACAGGTCAGTACCTCAGGAGTAAGTGTCAGTTGGCTTTTCATAGCTGAGCCTTCAGAGGTTGAGACAGCAGGTTCAGTAGAGAGAGAGTCGAAAACAGCAGGTCCGGGACAGGGTAGAACGTCTGGTGAACAGGTCAGGGTTCCCTAGCCGCAGGGAGAACAGTTGAAACTGGAGCAGCAGCACGACCAGGTGGACTGGGGACAGCCAAGAGTCATCACGCCAGGTCGTCCAGAGGCATGATCCTAGGGCTCAGGTTCTCCGGGAGGAGAGGGAGAGAGAGAATTAGAGGGAGTATCCTTAAATTCACACAGGACACCAGATAAGATAGGAGAATTACACCAGATATAACAGATTGACCCTAGCCCCTTGGCACATAGACTATTACAGCATAGATCCTGGAGACTGAAACAGGGGTGGGTCAGGGGACACTGTGGCCCTGTCCGACGATACCCCCAGACAGGGCCAACCATATTTATGTAATATCACTAGCCACTTTAAACTATGCCACTTTTATGTTTACATACCCTATATTACTCATCTCATATGTATATACTGTACTCGATACCATCTACTGCATCTTGCCTATGCCGTTCTGTACCATCACCCATTCATATGTATGTACATATTCTTTATCCCTTTGCACTTGTGTATAAGGTAGCAGTTGTGGAATTGTTAGGTTAGATTACTCGTTGGTTACTAGTGCATTATCGGAACTAGAAGCACAAGCATTTCGCTACACTCACATTAACATCTGCTAATATAACAGTATAACTTTAGACCGTCCCATCGCCCATACCCGGGCGCGAACCAGGGACCTTCTGCACACATCAACAACTGACACCTATGAAGCATCGTTACCCATCGCTCCACAAAAGCCGCGGCCCTTGCAGAGCAAGGGGAACTACTACTTCAAGGTCTCAGAGCAAGTGACGTCACTGATTGAAACGCTATTTAGCGCCCACGCTAACTAAGCTAGCCGTTTCACATCCGTTACACTAAAGATGTGTATGTCACAAATAAAATTTGATTTGATTTGACCATGCAAGATATAACCCCATCCACTTTACCAAAGCACAGGCCCCACACCACTAGAGGGACATCAACAGACCACCAACTACTACCCTGAGACAAGGTTGAGTTTAGCCCACGAAGATCTCCTCCAACGCACAAGCCCGTGGGGGGCACAAAACCAAACAGGAAGATCATGTCTGTGACTCAACCCACTCAAGTGACGCACCCCTCCTAGGCACAGCATGGAAGAGCACTAGTAAACCAGTGACTCAGCCCCCGTAATAGGGTCAGAGACAGAGAATCCCAGTGGAGAGAGGGGAGTGTGGCGATCATGTCATCAGCTGACAGTATTTCAATGTACACAATATAATAATAAACTTAAACGGATGTCATTGGATTAACTGATGTTCCAATTAAACCAATGCAGAGTACACTCTTTACTCAGTGCCATGCTTCAGATGTATAAATGTTCTGAAGGAGAAAGTGCTTAGGTGGTGTTACTCTAGTATTCTACACGGTTATTCATAGTTTTGGCTATGATAAATAACCACCTATTTGGTAACGGAGTGATAGTGTGGAGACTCAAAACCTACCAAATTAATGCACAGCTGTGATAATATTAGGATAGATAAATGGTAAATAAAGTATTGATATGATGGAATTTCTCTCATGGAGGCCTTATAGCTCAGACACACCGGTAGGATTGTCAAACGTTTGCCTGCCGACAGTACTTAGCACCTCTGAACAGTGCCGGCAGTCAATCTCTTTTGTGTTCACACAGCAAAGACCTTGAAGTCGTCAGCCACTCAGCCTTGTTAAAATACTCCAATCCAGGAGGCCGAAGCATTGTTTGGCAATGCATGTTCATGTATGTTATTTCAAAAATACTTTTGAGGAGATGGTAAACTCCATTGGAATCGTATTAACGGCCATTATGTATGTTGCCCATGCAACATAAATGGGCTGTGCAGTGCATTCTGGATGATTCTGGGACAAGAAGGTCACTCCTTCAATGAGTGAATGGGAGTCAGTTGAGCGCTAAATCAAAAACCCAAAATTCGCATGAATTATGTGAACAAGAAGTACAGCATTACAAATCATTTCAGAGATGTGAGATTATTAACTTGTTCTCTCTAGTAGTGTATAGCTTTGAAATCTTAACATTACATACTTTTGGGGAAAATAAGCAGATTTCTCGACTAATACCCTGACTTTTAGAAGGGATCGCGTGACAAATAGTTTAGAATACGCGTAACGCAACGTGAAAGCGATTAGAACTACATTCTTCTGGGCAGAGCGTTATACATTTCTCCATTCTTACTGTATCTCCTCCTTTTCTTATATCTCTGGTTTCTTATGGTTTAGATTTCTTAGTTAGCTGCGCTAATGTTGTTATTTTGTAGATAGGTCCTTGTTGTTTCTAGCCAGATGGCCAGAGCTAGCTAACTAACTAGCAAGATGACGAAGGAACAATTTAATTCCCACTCCATAATCCCATACTGCCAGTGCCAGCCCATAACAAAAATGTTTAGCTAGCTAGCTAGTTAACCTATTCGCTAACTAACACAACATAGCTAGCTAGCTAGTTAACCTATTCGCTAACTAACACAACATAGCTAGCTAGTTAACCTATTCGCTAACTAACACAACATAGCTAGCTAGCTAGTTAACCTATTCGCTAACTAACACAACATAGCTAGCTAGCTAGTTAACCTATTCGCTAACTAACACAACATAGCTAGCTAGCTAGTTAACCTATTCGCTAACTAACACAACATAGCTAGCTAGCTAGTTAATCTATTCGCTAACTAACACAACATAGCTAGCTAGCTAGTTAATCTATTCGCTAACTAACACAACATAGCTAGCTAGCTAGTTAACCTATTCGCTAACTAACACAATATAGCTAGCTAGCTAGTAACCTATTCGCTAACTAACACAACATAGCTAGATAGCAAAGGCCACTGCACTAACTCGGCAGCCAACACAAGTAGCTCTTTCATGGAAACTAAACCATTGTGATTGAATTATAATTTCAATACTAGCTACAGTGGTTAGCTATCTTGCAGGAAGTATTTAGTGTTGGGTGCATTGTGTCTGTGCACTTAGCTCGCTACCATCCCATAGCCACGTTACATATGAAGTGTGACTGTCTCATGATATTTAATTGTGGATGTATGGAGAGAATGCCCTATACGTTTTATTTTTGTTGTCACTCCTGTTGGCTCCCCCATGTGTGGGTTTGTGCTCTCTGATCTGGAGAAAGTCAAGTTGTTGGCCACTGACAACAATTGCGATTCTACAAGTAGAAACAGTAGGTTTGTCGCAACCTGGTCGGCATGCAGAAGGTACCGCATTTGTTCTAGCTAAAGAAAGGAATGGTCTCCCACTGTGATAAGTACCTACGTATCAGTACAATTTTTGGTGTGTTTCATGCTTTAAGTTCCACATAGGAACGATTCCACATAGGAATGAAGGTACAGATGTACTAGCATCTAAATTTGATAACACTATTGTTAAAGGAAATGGAAACTTGTAGTGTATTCGATGTTTAAAAAGGCCTTAAGTTTGTAATTTCCACTCAGACTTTATTTTCCCTAACAAAACATTTTATAAACCCCTACAAAAATGTCCATTAATTATAATCCACGCAATATTTCAAATGTCCTGTTGCCACAGGATTATTTTCCTGCTGTGAAAAACTGGTCAAATTAATTTCTTACATCTGTAAGTAAATAAGGGATTTTATTACCCTATTGAAACAATAAATTGAAGGTTCTGGTATGGAATAGAAGAGTAAAAGGTTGGTTTGGGAAATAACGCTGCAAATTATCATCTCATAAGATGAGGGAGGACGATAATTTGGTTTTGTGAGCACAGCTTTATTTCTATTACAGCAAATTGAATGACTGTCATTCATATTCCATTCACCCAGCGCAATGTAACATCAATAGGTTTAGGCTATTAAATGTTACTCAGATTTTCCCTATACCCATCATGAGGTTGCTACAACCTAGCCTATGATTGAAAATGTACAACTTACTGTAGGTGCAGACAGTTTGAGTAATCAAGGTGACAGACACTGACACATTCAATACCGCCTTGCACACTCTTGCCTGCATCTTGCTGATCTAGGGTGTAATCATTAGTCCAACAGTGGCAAATCATAGTTTCTATTGGACAAATTCAGGTATGTTTTTCCCCGTTTCCTTCTGTTTGTTTCCAATTAAGAAAAATGTTTTACAACAAAAGCTGCGGAATGAATACAAACCTGATCACACACACACACACACACACACACACACACACACACACACACACACACACACAGCTCACTTTCATAGCAGCCACATACAAAAATCATGATCACTTTGTTCATTGTATAATTCCTTTTCGCATTTACGCACTCTCCTCCTCTCACATTTTCCCTTCGCTTGTGTATTTCAGTGCACAACATATCAGCTGTCTGTGACTAGGTGAAAAAACCTTTCCAAGCCAAACCTTCATATCATAACCGCTAACCACTACACACAGCCTACATCATTGTCACCATATTAGCTAACGTCATAATCAACATAGCTACTGGAACCAAAGTTTTAGTAAACATTCATGCTGTACAGTTTAGCTTTTAGACAGCTGGGCTCTGGTGGATATAAATTCATCAAACTAAAAGTTTACCTTGACTTTGAAGAGTTCTAATTTGGATAGCCATAGCCAGCGGGCTAACATTGTATCCCTCTCTGTTTGAGCCAGGTGTTTGAGTAGGTTAAACTAGCTAGCTGCAATTGCTAGCTAAGTGGAAGTGAAAGTGAAAAGAATACAAATATAGCTACATTTGAAATCGTAAGTCACAAATTTCTTGTTAACAAACATTAATTTTGGCAAGTCAGTTAGGACATCTACTTTGTACATGACACAAGTACTTTTTCCAACAATTGTTTACAGACAGATTATTTCACTGATACTTCACTATCACAATTCCAGTGGGTCAGAAGATTACATACACTAAGTTGACTGTGCCTTTAAACAGCTTGGAAATTTCCAGAAAATTATGTCATGGCTTTTGAAGCTTCTAATAGGCTAATTAACATAATTTGAGTCAATTGGAGGTGTACCTGTGGATGTATTTCAAGTCCTACCTTCAAACTCAGTGCCTCTGTGCTTGACATCATAGGAAAATCAAAAGAAATCAACCAAGACATCAGAAAAAAAATGTAGACCTCCACAAGTTTAGTTCATCCTTGGGAGCAATTTCCAAACGCCTGAAGGTACCACGTTCATCTGTACAAACAATAGTACGCAAGTTTAAACACCATGGGACCACGCCTCCGTCATACCGCTCAGGAAGGGGACGCATTCTGTGTCCTAGAGATGAATGTACTCTGGTGCGAAAAGGGCAAATCAATCCCAGAACAACAGCAAAGGACCTTGTTTGAGGAAACAGGTACAAAAGTATCTATGTCCACAGTAAAACAAGTCCTATATTAACATAACCTGAAAGGCCGCTCAGCAAGGAAGTAGCCACTGCTCCAAAACCACCATAAAAGAGCCAGACTCTGGTTTGCAACTGCACATGGGGACAAAGATCATACTTTTTGGAGCAATGTCCACTGGTCTGATGAAACAAAAACAGAACTGTATGGCCATAGTTAATAATGACCATAGTTATGTTTGGAGGAAAAAGGGGGAGGATTGTAAGCTGAAGAACACCATCCCAACCATGAACCACAGGGGTGGCAGCATCATGTTGTGGGTGTGCTTTGCTGCAGGAGGGACTGGTGCACTTCACAAAATAGATGGCATCATGAGGAAAGAAAATGATGTGGATATATTGAAACAACATCTCAAGACATCAGTCAGGAAGTTAAAGCTTGGTCGCAAATGGGTCTTTCAAATGGACAATGACCCCAAGCATACTTCCAAAGCTGTGGCAAATAGCTTAAGGACAACAAAGTCAAGGTATTGGAGTGGCCATCACAAAGCCCTGACTTCAATCCTATAGAAAATGTTGGCAGAACTGAAAAAGCGTTTGCGAGCAAGGAGGCCTACATACCTGACTCAATTACACCAGCTCTGTCAGGAGGAATGGGCCAAAATTCACCAAATGTATTGTGGGAAGCTTGTGGAAGGCTACCCAGAACGTTTGACCCAAGTTAAACACTTTATAGGCAATGCTAACAAATACTAATTGAGAGTATGTAAACTTCTGACCCACTGGGAATGTGATGAAAGAAATACAACTGTAATATATCATTCTCTCTACTATTATTCTGACATTTCACATTCTTAAAATAAAGTGGTGATCCTAACTGACCTAAGACAAATAATTTTTACTAGGATTAAATGTCAGGAATTGTGAAAAACTGCATTTAAATGTATTTGTGTCACGTTCTGACCTCTATTTCTGTTGTTTTTGTATTTATTTAGTATGGTCAGGGCGTGAGTTGGGTGGGCAGTCTGTTTGTTTTTCTATGTTTTGGGGCATTTCTATGTTTTCGGCCTAGTATGGTTCTCAATCAGAGGCAGGTGTCATTAGTTGTCTCTGATTGAGAATCATACTTAGGTAGCCTGGGTTTCACTGTGTGTTTGTGGGTGATTGTTCCTGTCACTGTGTTTGTTGTCACAGGATAGGACTGTATAGGTTTTCACGTTCCGTTTGTTGTTTTGTAGATTTGAGTTATTTCATGTATCGTTCAGTTTTCCATTAAAGAACATGAATAACCACCACGCTGCTTTTTGGTCCGCTTCTCCTCCTACAGACGAACGTCGTTACAGAATCACCCACCACAACAGGACCAAGCAGCGTGTCAACAGGCAGGAGCAGCAGGAGAAGCAACAGCGGCTGCAGGAGATACGTAGTAAGGAATTCTGGACATGGGAGGAAATCCTCGACGGGAGAGGACCCTGGGCTAAGCCAGGAGAATATTGCCGCCCCAAGGCCGAGCTGGAGGCAGCAAAAGCAGAGAGGCGGCATTCTGAGAAGCAAGCACGGCGGCGCGGACGGAAGCCCGAGAGTCACCCCCAAAAATTTCTTGGGGGGGGGCACAGGGGGAGTGTGGCAGAGTCAGGAGTCAGACCTGAGCCAACTCTCCCCGTTTATCGTGAGGAGCCAAGGAGGAGCTCAGAACCTGAGCTGGTGTTGGAGGTGAGCGAAGCAGAGACTGTGAAGGAGTTAATGGGGAAATTGGAGGAGAGTGATATGAGGGACTTGCTGGTTTGGTGCATGAGGCACGACATTCGCCCGACGGAGCGTGTCAGGGATTTAATGGCACCGGGGTCAGCTCTCCATACGCATCCTGAGGGACGAGCGAGGGGTCTGGTGAAGACTGTGCCAGCCTCACGCACCAGGCCTCCTGTGCATCTCCCTAGCCTTGCACGTCCTGTGCCATCTCAGCACTACAGTGCTCCTAGCAGTGCTAACTGTGGCGGGCGTGGTGCTGGTCAGGCACCGTGTTATGCAGTTGTGCGCACGGTGTCCCCAGTACGCGTGCTTAGCCCGGTGCGCTACATCCCAGCTCCCCACATCTGCTGGGCTAGGGTGAGGATCCAGCCAGGGCGGTTGGTGCCAGTCCTGCTCTCAAGATCTCCAGTACGCCTTCACGGTCCGGTCTATCCGTCACCACCTCCACGCACCAGCCCTCCGGTGGCAGCCCCCCGTACCAGGCTGTCTCTCCGGCCCATCCTTACAGGGGCTCCCTCCTCTCCAGCGCTGCCGGAGCCTCCCGCCTGTCCGGCGCCTCTGCCGGAGCCTCCCGCCTGTCCGGCGCCTCTGCCGGAGCCTCCCGCCTGTCCGGCGCCGCTGCCGGAGCCTCCCGCCTGTCCGGCGCCGCTGCCGGAGCCTCCCGCCTGTCCGGCGCCGCTGCCGGAGCCTCCCGCCTGTCCGGCGCCGCTGCCGGAGCCTCCCGCCTGTCCGGCGCCGCTGCCGGAGCCTCCCGCCTCTCCGGCGCTACCAGGGCCTTCCTCTTCTCCGGCGCTGCCGGAGTCTCCCGCCGTTTCGGCGCTACGAGAGCTACTCAGTCCAGCGCTGCCGGAGCTTCCCGTCTGCCCAGCGCCAGCTGAGCTTCCCGTCTGCCCAGCGCCAGCTGAGCTTCCCGTCTGCCCAGCGCCAGCTGAGCTTCCCGTCTGCCCAGCGCCGCCAACGCCGCCCGTCTGCCCAGCGGCGCCAGCGCCGTCCGTCTGCCCAGCGCCGCCAGCGCCGTCCGTCTGCCCAGCGCCGCCAGCGCCGCCCGTCTGCCCAGCGCCGCCAGTGCCGCCAGTCTGCCAGGAGCCGCCAGTGCCGCCCGTCTGCCAGGAGCCGCCAGTGCCGCCCGTCTGCCAGGAGCCGCCAGTGCCGCCCGTCTGCCAGGAGCCGCCAGTGCCGCCCGTCAGCCAGGGGCCGCCAGTGCCGCCCGTCAGCCAGGGGCCGCCAGTGCCGCCAGTCAGCCAGGGGCCGCCAGTGCCGCCAGTCAGCCAGGGGCCGCCAGTGCCGCCAGTCAGCCAGGGGCCGCCAGTGCCGCCAGTAAGCCAGGGGCCGCCAGTCAGCCAGGGGCCGCCAGTGCCGCCAGTCAGCCAGGGGCCGCCAGTAAGCCAGGGGCCGCCAGTGCCGTCAGTCAGCCAGGGGCCGCCCGAGCTGCCGCCCCTCTGTCCCGAGCAGCTGCCCCTCTGTCCCGAGCAGCTGCCGCCCCTCTGTCCCGAGCAGCTGCCGCCCCTCTGTCCCGAGCAGCTGCCGCCCCTCTGTCCCGAGCAGCTGCCGCCCCTCTGTCCCGAGCAGCTATCGCCCCTCTGTCCCGAGCAGCTATCGCCCCTCTGTCCCGAGCAGCTATCGCCCCTCTGTCCCGAGCTGCTATCGCCCCTCTGTCCCGAGCTGCTATCGCCCCTCTGTCCCGAGCAGCTATCGCCCCTCTGTCCAGAGCAGCTGTCGCCCCTCTGTCCCAAGCTGCTGCCGCCCCTCTGTCCCGAGCAGCTGCCGCCCCTCTGTCCCGAGCTGCTATCGCCCCTCTGTCCCGAGCTGCTATCGCCCCTCTGTCCCGAGCTGCTATCGCCCCTCTGTCCCGAGCAGTTGTCCCTCTGTCCCGAGCAGTTGTCCCTCTGTCCCGAGCAGCTGCTTCACCTCTGTCCCGAGCTGCCCCTCTGTCCCGAGCAGTCCCTCTGTCCAGTGGGGTCATTGAGAGGGGTGGTCATGGTGAGTAAGCCAGGGAGGCGGACAATAAGGCGGACTAAGACAATGGTGAAGTGGGGTCCGCGTCCCGCGCCAGAGCCGCCACCGCGGACAGACGCCCACCCAGACCCTCCCCTATAGGTCAAGGTTTTGCGGCCGGAGTCCGCACCTTTGGGGGGGGGTACTGTCACGTTCTGACCTCTATTTCTGTTGTTTTTGTATTTATTTAGTATGGTCAGGGCGTGAGTTGGGTGGGCAGTCTGTTTGTTTTTCTATGTTTTGGGGCATTTCTATGTTTTCGGCCTAGTATGGTTCTCAATCAGAGGCAGGTGTCATTAGTTGTCTCTGATTGAGAATCATACTTAGGTAGCCTGGGTTTCACTGTGTGTTTGTGGGTGATTGTTCCTGTCACTGTGTTTGTTGTCACAGGATAGGACTGTATAGGTTTTCACGTTCCGTTTGTTGTTTTGTAGATTTGAGTTATTTCATGTATCGTTCAGTTTTCCATTAAAGAACATGAATAACCACCACGCTGCTTTTTGGTCCGCTTCTCCTCCTACAGACGAACGTCGTTACAATTTGGCTAAGGTGTATGTAAACTTCTGACTTCAACTGTATCTCTCTCTCTCCCTTTCTCTCGCTCTCTCACTTTCTCTTGCTTCTCCTTCAATTTTCAATAAATTAATGTTCAACAATTGTCTTACTCTCTCTTTGAGTCAACTACTCGCCACATTTTACGCACTGCAGTGCTAGCTAGCTGTAGCTTATGCTTTCTGTACTTGATTCTTTCTCTGATACTTTGATTGGGTGAACATGTCAGTCCAAGCTACAAGAGCTCTGATAGGTTGGAGGATGTCCTACAGAAGTTGTTATAATTACTGTGTAAGTCGATGGAAGAGGATGAGAACCATGAGCCTCCTAGGTTTTCTATTGAAGTCAATGTACTCAGAAGAGGATGGAAGCTAGCTGTCCTCCGGCTACACCATGATGCTACCCTACAGAGTGCTCTTGAGGCTACTGTAGACCTTCATTGCAAAACAATGTGTTTTAATCAATTATTTGGTGACATGAGTATATTAAACATGTGACCCGTTTCAGGTGTATGTCGCGGTCACTACTTCACAGGAGAGCCATTTGAATGTAAACATATTTTTCTTTTTAAAATGGGTTCTTTGGCAGAAATGCCTTCTCGAACATGTGAACTTTCATGTGCCTTAATAACAAATTTGTATGCCATCTGTAAATATGAGTACAATTGTTAAATTACGAGCCTAGTTGGTTAAGCCACAGAAAAAGGGATGATGATTGGCTGAGATAATGAGTGGGCTGGACATGCCGAGAGATGAGTTTAGATTGATCTGCCATATAACACACTTCTGTCTATTTGAGCTGGTCAGTTTGTGTAGGTAATCCTGTCTAACGCAGCTTTTTTTTATGTATCACGTAGCAGAACTTAACAAAAGACTCAGCTATACAAGTATCAGTTTCAATAGAACGTCACTGCAACAACAGTTTCAGAGCACTCTCGTCTAAGTGTGCCAGAGGGCAGAATAACTGATGAATTTACCAACGCTTAACACCGGTTGAATACGTCCGGTGTCAGTAAACATTGGCAATTGTTGCCAGGGGCACAGTTACAGTCACCAACACTCTGGATAACATGAAAACAGCCTAACCAGCTCTGCTTGGGTGAGTAAAATGGTCTGAGTTTGGGTGGGGGTTAAAGCTGAAGATGATTCTTGTGGCATTGCACACGGTCAGTGTGAACCAGAGTGACTTGACACAACAACGGCCCAAGCAAGCTGTACAAACAAAACGGAAACGACACAAAATGTCTTATTAAATGGAAGGGGTTGTAGTCTATCATGAAGCATTCATCCATGTATACGAGTAAGAGTCCAGCTACAGTTTCAAATTTGTCAGAAAGCTGCTTTCATTGCAAGTTAATTAAAGCTTAATTAAAGCTTACTGTTAGCACACACTGCCAACCCTGATGTCCTAGCCATGTCTGAATCCTGGCTTAGAAAGGCCACAAAAAAAATTGAATTTTCCATACCCAACTACAACACTTTCCGCCAAGATAGAACTGCCAAAGGGGGTGGAGTTGCAATCTACTGCAGAGTATGCTGGCAGAGTTCTGTCATGCTATCCAGGTCTGTACCCAAACAGTTTGAGCTTCTACTTTAAAAAATCCACCTTTCCAGAAATAATTATCTCACTGTTGCCGCTTGTTATATACCCCCCTCAGCCCCCAGCTGTGCCCTGGACACCATATGTGAATTAATTGCCCCCCATTTATCTTCAGAGTTTGTCCTGTTAGGTGACCTAAACTGTGACATGCTTAACACCCCGGCCGTCCTACAATCAAAGCTAGATGCCTTCAATCTCACACAAATTATCATGGAACCCACCAGGTACAATCCTAAATCCGTAAACACGGGCACCCTCATAGATATCACCCTGACCAACCTGCCCTCTAAATACACTGTCTTCAACCAGGATCTCAGCGATCACTGCCTCGTTGCCTGCATCCGTAATGGGTCCGCGGTCAAATGACCACCACTCATCACTGTCAAACACTCCCTAAAACACTTCAGCGAGCAGGCCTTTCTAATCGGCCTGGTCTGGATATCCTGGAAGGATATTGACCTCATTCCGTCAGTAGAGGATGCCTGGTTATTCTTTAAAAATGTTTTCCTCACCATCTTAAATAAGCATGCCCAATTCAAACATGTAGAACTAAGAACAAATATAGCCCTTGGTTCACTCCAGACCTGACTGCCCTTGACCAGCACAGAAACATCCTCTGGCGTTCTGCATTAGCATCGAATAGCCCCTGTGATATGCAACTTTTCAAGGAAATTAGGAACCAATATACACAGGCAGTTAGGAAAGCAAAGGCTACCTTTTTCAAACAGAAATTTGTATCCTGTAGCACAAACTCCAAAACGTTTTGGGACACTGTAAAGTACATGGAGAATAATAACACCTCCTCCCTGCTGCCCACTGCACTGAGGTTATGAAACACTGTCACCAAATAATCAATAAGCATTTTAATACAACTGCATGCTTTCCACCTGTCTACCCCTACCCGGTCAGCAGCTCTGCACCCCACACAGCAACTTGCTCAAGCCTCCCCATTTCTCCTTCACCCAAATCCAGATAGCAGATGTTCTGAAAGAGCTGCAAACCTGGACCCCTACAAATCAGCTGGGCGAGACAATCTGGACCCTCTCTTTCTAAAATTCTCCACCGCAATTGTTCCAACCCCTATTACTAGCCTATTCAACCTCTCTTTCGTATCGTCTGCGATCCCTAAAGATTGGAATGCTGCCATGGTTATTAGGGTGACACTCTAGACCCAAACTGTTACAGACCTATATCTATCCTACCCTGCCTTTCTAAAGTCTTCGAAAGCCAAGTTAAAACTTCTTCGGGATAGGGGGCAGTATTCGAAAGTTTGTATGACTGAGGCGCCCAGAGTAAACTGCCTCTTATTCAGGCCCAGGATCTAGGATATGCATATAATTGATAACTCTAAAGTTTCCAAAACTGTTAATATGGTGTCTGTGAGTATAACAGAACTGATATAGCAGACGAAAACTCAAGGAGAATCCACCCAGGAATTCTTTGGGGAATGGAATGCGGGGCGCTGTCCTCAGATAATCGCATGCTGTGCTTTCGCCATAAAGTCTTTTTGAAATATTACAAAGCGGCTGGATTAACAAGAAGTTAAGCTTTTAAATGACTTAAGACAATTGTATTTTCATGAATGTTTAATATTAAGAATTTTGTATTTTGAATTTCGCTTTCTGCAATTTCACCGGATGTTGACCAGGTGGCCAACTAATTCCTCCCATGTCTAAAAAAAAAGATCACTTCACCAGATGATTACATGACCCATCAAATTAGCCAGGTGTGTCTGATGGTGATTTTATAATAATGCCAAAATATATGAATCTGGAATTTGTCTTTCAGCATCAGTAGAACACGCTTCACTCTCCTCCACCAGTCATACAAGGAAAATGGTTGAATGCCTCCCATCAAAAAGAGAGCTGGCCCAAGCAAGCACAGGTTACACCTAAAATATGAGGACTTACTGTGAGTGGTGAACTTCATCAACAACTATGCAGAGGATAATATTACCAGGACACAAACACTTTGGTGGAAAGCTGCTGCCATCCCATGTGACAAAAGCAGAAATGTGGCATCTCTACAAGGAATCAATGACAACACTTTGTATGTAAAGCATAAACAACATGTTTTGATTATTTAATTGACCTCCAACATGATTGGCGCTACTTTTATTGATCTCACTTTCAAATCAAATCAAATCAAATGTATTTATATAGCCCTTCGTACATCAGCTGATATCTCAAAGTGCTGTACAGAAACCCAGCCTAAAACCCCAAACAGCAAGCAATGCAGGTGTAGAAGCACGTGGCTAGGAAAAACTCCCTAGAAAGGCCAAAACCTAGGAAGAAACCTAGAGAGGAACCAGGCTATGTGGGGTGGCCAGTCCTCTTCTGGCTGTGCCGGGTGGAGATTATAACAGAACATGGCCAAGATGTTCAAATGTTCATAAATGACCAGCATGGTCGAATAATAATAAGGCAGAACAGTTGAAACTGGAGCAGCAGCACGGCCAGGTGGACTGGGGACAGCAAGGAGTCATCATGTCAGGTAGTCCTGGGGCATGGTTCTAGGGCTCAGGTCCTCCGAGAGAGAGAAAGAAAGAGAGAATTAGAGAGAGCACATGTGGGGTGGCCAGTCCTCTTCTGGCTGTGCCGGGTGGAGATTATAACAGAACATGGCCAAGATGTTCAAATGTTCATAAATGACCAGCATGGTCGAATAATAATAAGGCAGAACAGTTTATCACTTTATTTCTGTATTTTCCAGAGGTACGTGAAGTCGGGCTGTGTGTTTTAACTTTCAGTTTACCTGATAATGATGCTTTAAAAAATTATATTGCGTTTGGCGTGTTTGCTGTCTGCTGTGAAGGAATACCACAACAAGTCAACTACTTGATTGATGAAGGCATGTCATCCAGCAAACCATTTGGCTGTACTGTTTCCACCTTCTGTAGAGACCCATCCTCTTAGCAATATGTGGCTGGGTGTTATAGCATGTCTTTCACATGACCCATCAATTTAGACAAGTGTGTCTGTGTAGGTGTCATCTAATATTTTACAAATATTGTTATCTGGACACTCTATTTACCTGGAATTCTTCTTCATTGTAGGCTATTACTTTTACTACTTTTAATCTTAATCTTTACTACACTACTCACTGTTTAGCACATTGTGAATCCTTAAAGAGATGGGTGGGGCTGGCTTAAGAGGGTGTGAACGATGCTGAATGGGTGTAGACAAAGGAGAGCTCTACAGTAGGTATCAAAATACTCAAAGGTATTTTTGTCAAAAGTGAGTTTACAAGTTTAGCAACTTTCAAAGCAGAATTACTTTCCCATTGTTCCTCAAATGCAGCATATGACATACCATTTTGAATCTCTACTTTAATCCAATGTAAAAAACACAATTTCAAATGTTGGTACATAAGACCAATTTGAGCCGATCGGTCACATATATTTTTTTATCTAAAAAGGATAACTTTCTAATGTTTCACTATTACAATTTGTATGAACTTCCCTGAGGAGGATGGTCCTCGCCCTCTTCTTCTGAGGATCCTCCGCTGATCTCATCACATACCCGTAAACAGACAGAAAGAATGAAAAAAATGAAAACAAACAATGAGGGAATAAGCATCATTAGACCCTCTTCATCCCATAATCTTGAGCTATATTTAGTTTTAACCCACGGAACTGAATTAATTTAATTTCTCTAGAAATTATTGCAATTTCCTTCAAGTTAGGATATATTAGTGGGGGGGGGGGGGGGGGGGTGTAATGTAAAGATATTTTTGGAAAGATAGGCATTGAAGCCTGAAAGTGTGTGGCAATATTTGATACCCTCCAATTAATTATTTGTCAGTGGCCTAATGGGCCTCCTCGGTGCTATAACTCTGTCCCCAAATGCAAATGAACCTGAGCGAACTGCAACAAGCCCTAGGTATGTGAACAGTTTTTAATGCAAAGATAATACATTGCATACATCACCCAGTCGCAGCGCTCATTAAAAGTCAATCACCTATGTATGATACGACGTGTCATACGTGGCTACGCTTTTCTATTCTCATTTAAATAAAGTCTAAGTCAGTGGTACATGGCCAATTGACAGGGGGTACTTAAGAAGACTCATGAGACCATAGGCCTACTGGTAAAATGGCACATGATGGGGTACTTCAGGGCTACTCCTAGCAGAGCACCACTCGGCTAAGTGTTCATCAATCAGACTTTAAAGGATTTGTCTGGTCATTACTGTTCATGGGTATTGAGATTGAGATCTCTCTCTCTCTCTCTCTCTCTCTCTCTCTCTCTCTCTCGCTCTCTCTCTCTCTCTCTCTCTCTCTCTCTCGCTCTCTCCCTCTCTCTCTCTCTCTCTCTCTCTCTCAATGATACAGAACGGACTTGCCATGCAAAAGCTTTTAAAAATCCATTACCACATCTGCCCTATGAATCTCCCCAGGCGCCTGCTGGCAATGTTAGACAGAATGACTGACCATTATATATGTACACCCACAGCCAGAGGCAAATATGGAATACTAAAACACAGATCAAGACTTTAGGCCTGATAAGAGTTTTGCTGGTGGAGCTTATTTACCCTGAAGCTCTGCAGAGTTTTGGGGCATCGTAAAAAAAAAAAAAAAAACAACAGTCAAGACTCCTTCCTTTGTTTCTCTCAGACTTCAAAGCTGTTAAAACCAGGGCAAGATGTCTCTGTCATATTTCCTCTTCCACCAGTGAGCTGCAGTTTGTTTGCACACACCTTTAGAGGGGAGCAATTTTGACACATAAGAACCTCTGAGTCTGCAGGCTGTGAAACTACTTCCTCCCAGTAACCCAGAAATGCGATAGTTAGGAGCTACCGATGGGGAAAAGGCAATTGAACTTCTGTCCTGACTCCACTATCAACTAAAGTTTCAAGCCTTTGTAATCAAAAATACTGAATTTACCCATTATGTAACCTAAAGTAGACTTTCCAAAACCTTTCAAAATATTGGTTCCAAAGGGTCAATTGCAAATCATTGGTGAGTCAAGTCCTCCCCATGTATTTCAATTGTATATGGAAATAGTTTAAATCCCACTTTCCAATTTCTGAAATCAATTATTCCCAGCTGCTTAATGACAAATTGAGTCCTGACCGTTTGCTGAGTGGATTCTGAGAGGCAGTGCCCTGGACTGATTCTGAAACTCAAAGGCTGTCACGTCTGTGGATGCTTCTGGCTGAGTCCTTTAACATAGAGTTAGTGATGCTGCTCTGCCGGAACGGTCTGTATGTGTGCCTCCCGCGCCTCCCGCGCCTCACCCCAACGCCTCTCTTTCCTGGTTCCCCCTGACCCATCCAGCCTGCCCTCTCCTCTACTCTGCCTCCCTTCTCCTCCCCCACCTCCCAGGCTCATCTTTCCTATGACCGTACCCTGCTAGGGAAATGTAGTTCTCTGAGGGGTCTGGAAGAGCAGATATGAGAATCCCAATGTGGTTCTCTGAGAGGTTTACAACAGCACATATGAGAATATCACAATGTTTCTCTCAAAGAGAAGTGTAGTAATGCCAAGGAATAGCTGACCCACCAGTGTTAAATCACAGAGAAGGTGTGTGTGTGTGTGTGTGTGTGTGTGTGTGTGTGTGTGTGAGAGAGAGAGAGAGAGATAGAGAGAGAGAGAGAGAGAGAGTATGTGTGTGTGACAGAGAGAGGAAGTGCGTGTGTGAGAGAGAGAGCGTATGTGTGAGAGAGAGTGTGTGTGTGTGTGTGTGTGTGTGTGTGTGAGAGAGAGTGTGTGTGTGTGTGTGTGAGTGACAAGAGATAGAGAGAGAGAGTGTGTGTGTGTGTGTGAGAGAGAGAGAGAGAGAGAGAGAGAGAGAGAGTGTGTGACAGAGAGAGGAAGTGCGCGTGTGTGAGAGAGAGAGTGTGTGTGAGTGACTAAGAGATAGAGTTTGTGTGTGAGAGAGAGAGAGAGAGAGAGAGAGAGAGAGAGAGAGAGAGAGTGTGTGTGACAGAGAGAGGAAGTGCGCGTGTGTGAGAGAGAGAGTGTGTGTGAGTGACTAAGAGATAGAGAGTTTGTGTGTGTGTGTGTGTGAGAGAGAGCGAGAGAGAGAGAGAGAGAGAGAGAGAGAGAGAGAGAAAGTGTGTGTGTGTGTGTGTGTGAGAGAGAGAGAGTGTGTGTGTGTGTGTGAGTGTTAGAGTTGATTTGGACATATTTGTATAAAAGACTGAACATACGGAGCTCCATGTATATATGTGTAAATATATAAAATATGAATGCACATGATGAAATATTAGGTACGTACCTTTATGACTTATATTTTTACCTGATTGAGATATATTCATTTGTTAGTGTAACTCAGTTTTTGCCCCCCCTCTTGCCTATTAATTGTATTGTGGTAAGTGTGTTAGGATAAAGGCAGGAAGTTGGGCCTTCGGGGGAGGAAGTCCTTGCTAGATGCGGGAGCGGTATAGTTTTTTGACCATACAGACAGGTCATAATATGTATTTTCCATATCAAGTATTCTATGCTTTAAGTTGATTGGATAATCTTTTATTTGTTAGATATAAGAAGAATAAACATTGTTGTTGCACCATATCCCTGGATGTCATTGAATGTTTGGCCATTTGGAAACCTTGAGTGTGAACTGTATGCGTACCAAACAACCCCGCTTCAGGCTTGGGCAGTGGCCTTGGTAAAGAGGAAAGGAAGCCACTACAGTGAGTGTGAGTGTGAGAGAGAGAGAACATTTGTGTGTTAGTGTATGCCCTCCTCCATTTCCCCTATCTTGTATTTTGCTTTTCCTTGGCAGAGAACTTGTCCACAACAGTTTTTAAAAACTATTTGAATAACCCTGATCCTCTGCCAGTGGTAGAAGAATAAGTTGAAGGCCAATATATGCATCTTCTACAGTATCCGAGTCCTTGCTGTTCAAAGCAAGAGGCTCTGTAAAATGAGTTTTGCCCACATAAAATCAGACACTGGGCAGGTCCGTTTGGGACTTTAGAAGCCTTTTTAAACCTTGAGTACATGCTGTGCAGGACAATACTCAGCTCCAGAAAGAGTGATCAAGTGTGAGAGAGTTTTTATTTAACTTTATTTTGAAAGGGAAGACATATTGAGACCTAGGTCTCTTTTTCAAATGTGCCTGGTATAATACAACATAAATATGTACATTATACACTATATATATATATATATATATATATATATATATATATATATATATATATATATATATATATATATATATATATATATATACAGTGGGGCAAAAAAGTAATTTTGTAATTTTCATCATAGGTACACTTCAACTATGGCAGACAAAATGAGGAAAAAAATCCAGAAAATCACATTGTAGGATTTTTAATGAATTTATTTGCAAATTATGGTGGAAAATAAGTATTTGGTCAATAACAAAAGTTTATCTCAATACTTTGTTATGTACCCTTTGTTGGCAATGACAGAGGTCAAACGTTTTCTGTAAGTCTTCACAAGGTTTTCACACACTGTTGCTGGTATTTTGGCCCATTCCTCCATGCAGATCTCCTCTAAAGCAGTCATGTTTTGTGGCTGTTGCTGGGCAACACGGACTTTCAACTCCCTCCAAAGATTTTCTATGGGGTTGAGATCTGGAGACTGGCTAGGCCACTCCAGGACCTTGAAATGCTTATTACGAAGCCACTCCTTCGTTGCCCGGGCAGTGTGTTTGGGTTCATTGTCATGATGAACCAGCCACGTTTCATCTTCAATGCCCTTGCTGATGGAAGGTGGTTTTCAATCAAAATCTCACGATACATGGCCCCAATCATCCTTTCCTTTACACGTATCAGTCGTCCTGGTCCCTTTGCATAAAAACAGCCCCAAAGCATGATGTTTCCACCCCCATGCTTCACAGTAGGTATGGTGTTCTTTGGATGCAACTCAGCATTCTTTGTCCGCCAAACACGACGAGTTGAGTTTTTACCCAAAAGTTATATTTTGGTTTCATCTGACCATATGACATTCTCCCAATCTTCTTCTGGATCATCCAAATGCTTTCTAGCAAACTTCAGACGGGCCTGGACATGTACTGGCTTAAGCAGGGGGACACGTCTGGCACTGCAGGATTTGAGGCCCTGGCGGCGTAGTGTGTTACTGATGGTAGGCTTTGTTACTTTGGTCCCAGCTCTCTGCAGGTCATTCACTAGGTCCCCCCGTGTGGTTCTGGGATTTTTGCTCACCGTTCTTGTGATCATTTTGACCCCACGGGGTGAGATCTTGCGTGGAGCCCCAGATCGAGGGAGATTATCAGTGGTCTTGTATGTCTTCCATTTCCTAATAATTGCTCCCACAGTTGATTTCTTCAAACCAAGCTGCTTACCTATTGCAGATTCAGTCTTCCCAGCCTGGTGCAGGTCTACAAATTTGTTTCTGGTGTCCTTTGACAGCTCTTTGGTCTTGGCCATAGTGGAGTTTGGAGTGTGACTGTTTGAGGTCGTGGACAGGTGTCTTTTATACTGATAACAAGTTCTAACAGGTGCCATTAATACAGGTAACGAGTGGAGGACAGAGGAGAAGAAGTTAAAGAACTCTTAAAGAAGAAGTTACAGGTCTGTGAGAGCCAGAAATCGTGCTTGTTTGTAGGTGACCAAATACTTATTTTCCACCATAATTTGCAAATAAATTCATTAAAAATCCTACAATGTGATTTTCTGAACCCAGGGCCAACCGCACCAGCATATGGTCTCACAAGGGGTCTGAGGATCTCATCTCGGTACCTAATGGCAGTCAGGCTACCTCTGGCGAGCACATGGAGGGCTGTGCGGCCACCCAAAGAAATACCACCCCACACCATGACTGACCCACCGCCAAACCGGTCATGCTGGAGGATGTTGCAGGCAGCAGAACGTTCTCCACGGCGTCTCCAGACTCTGTCACGTCTGTCACGTGCTCAGTGTGAACCTGCATTCATCTGTGAAGAGCACAGGGCGCCAGTGGCGAATTTGCCAATCTTGGTGTTCTCTGGCAAATGCCAAACGTCCTGCTGTAAGCACAACCCCCACCTGTGGATGTCGGGCCCTCATACCGCCCTCATTGAGTCTGTTTCTGACCGTTTGAGAAGACACATGCACATTTGTGGCCTGCTGGAGGTCATTTTGCAGAGCTCTGGCAGTGTTCCTCGTGCTCCTCCTTGCACAAAGGCAGAGGTAGAGGTCCTGCTGCTAGGTTGTTGCCCTCCTATGGCCTCCTCCACGTCTCCTTATGTACTGGCCTGTCTCCTGGTAGCGCCTCCATGCTATGGACACTACGCTGACAGACACAGCAAACCTTCCTGCCACAGCTCGCATTGATGTTCCATCCTGGATGAGCTGCACTACCTGAGCCACTTGTGTGGGTTGTAGACTCCGTCTCATGCTACCACTAGAGTGAAAGCACCGCCAGCATTCAAAAGTGACCAAAACATCAGCCAGGAAGCATAGGAACTGAGAAGTGTTCTGTGGTCACCAACTGCAGAACCACTCCTTTATTGGGGGTGTCTTGCTAATTGCCTATAATTTCCACCTGTTGTCTAATCCATTTGCACAACAGCATGTGAAATGTATTGTCAATCAGTGTTGCTTCCTAAGTGGACAGTTTGATTTCACAGAAGTGTGATTGACTTGGAGTTACATTGTGTTGTTTAAGTGTTTTTTGGAGCAGTGTATACACACACATATTAAAATACATAAACACAGTCATCGTAGGCACAAATAAAACATCACAAATCACCCAGAAGAACAACTACATTCTTCCACAAATAAAACCCCAATCAATATTTTAAACTGCACGAACGGCACCAGAACATCAAGATAAAATGTATTTTGATTTTTGTTCAAGCAATAAGGTGCACTAAAACTAAAATCAGATTTATCTAGCTTGGAACCTCAATAGTTAACCAATCCTGTAAATGGGTTAGGCAACTCAGGTGTCTATACTTTAACAGCAAAGTTAGATACGGAGTAAGTTTATGAAGTAGGGCCTTGTGATCAAAATGGGAGTAATGTGGAGATCTACGTCCAGACAACTGTTTGATACAGGATTCAGTGATGAGGATCAAAACTGTCACCTGTAACATAACGAGGGGCACTATGGTAGATGGCATCCAGAGTTTTAAGAGTAGCATCAGCTGCACTTTGATAAGTTAAAAGGTTGACTGAATAATCTGTTTCCTACTGCTTAGAGAAAGGCACGATCTGTTTCTGTAGAAAAAGACAACTTTAAATCTTAGCTTCTTAACCAGCTCATCTACAGTATATGTTTTTTAAAGGTCAAATCCATGTCAATCCAAATGCCTAAGTATTTATATGCAGGAACACGTTCGATTGGAGAACCATTTAATGAGTGACCATGTAATTAATCTGAAACATTGTTACGAGTTTAAAAACAACACAAATTTAATTTTGCCCTTATTAAGTTTTAAATCAGCAAGGGATTCCTGCATAGCTATAAAATATGACGGTAGTTTGACATACATGATAGTATAATCCGTATATAGATTACGTTTGAAAAATCAACAGATTGACCGGTGGTGTTTATATAAGTAGTTAAGAGAACAGGTCCCAAAATCAACCCCTGTGGGACACCTTTATGCACTTCAAGAAATTCAGACTTAACCCCATCAATCACGATGGCCTGAGTTCAGTCACTAAGATAATCATGAAACCATGAACAGACATCAGAGCTCAGGCCTATCGAGGACAACTTGTTCAATTAAATAGCATGATCAACAGTATCAAAAGCTTTTGACAGTTCCACAAACAAAGCAGCACATTTCATGTTAGTGTCTAAAGCGTTGACAAAATCATTATCCATTAAAGTGGTTTCTGTAATAATGCTATGCCCAGGCCTAAACCCTGATTGGTTTAAATTCAAAATATATTTCTCAGATACCAAGGATTCGAGAATCTTAGCTAGACAAGGAATCCTTGAAACAGGGTGATAATGATCACGACTGTCCCCACCCTTGTGGAGTGGCAGCACAAGAGCTGTTTTCCATACTTTTGGAATATTTCTTGGTAACAATGTTAAATGAAAACATGTGGGTTATTAAGGCCTCCTGAGTGGCGTAGCAGTCTAAGGCACTGCGGCGCAGGATTGCTGCATCACTGCATGGGTTCGGGACTCCCAAATGGCGGTGCATAATTGGCCCAGTGTCGCCCGGGTTAGGGAAGGGTTTGGCCCGGGGGGCTTTACTTGGCTCATCGGGCTCAAGCGACTCCTTGTGATGGGCAGGGCGCCTGCAGGCTGACTTCGGTCGTCATTTGAATGGTGTTTCCTATGACACATTGGTGCAGCTGGTTAAGCGAGTGGGTGTTAAGAAGTGTGGCTTGGTGGGTCATGTTTCAGAAGATGCATGACTTGACCTTTATCTCTCCCGAGCCAATTGGGGAGTTGCAGCAATGAGACAAGATTGTAATCATGAAAAAGGGGGGAAAATTAAAGTAATGTGGGTTATTGAGCCAACAATGATGGGTGCTACACACTTAAGCAGACCAGGATCCAATTGGTTGGTTCCTGTGGATTTCTTGTTGTCTATTGCTAGCAAAGCATCCAGGACCTGGTTTTCTGGAAATAGCCTAAAAGAAAAGCTTAGACTATAGTTTTTCTGATCATTCATCAATCAGCATCCAGCCCAATATCAATGTGAATAGGCTTAGAAGTTATTTCAAAGAGATAGACTGCTAAAATAAAATGGTGATTAAATGCATCAATGATGGTCTTTTTTTCTGTAATGAGGCCAGTGTCTGAATTAATTTGTTGTGGCAGAGCGGAGGAAGTAAAACCCTTCAGGGATTTTACATTTTTCCAGAATTTAGCTGGGTTCCTGTTTTTACACAATGATTCCTTAGTTGCTTAAAAGCTTGCCAGTTCGGGCCTAAGCCTGTGTTCCTGGGCTTGACCCAAGCATCATCTCTTTTATAAATTACTTGAGATAATTCCAGAGTGTACCAGGCATTCGATCTACCTTTAACCCTTCATTTGAAAGGAGCCTGATTATCTACAATAGTATTGAAGACATCTGCAAAGAGCCTCAAAGCTAAATGAGGTCCAGGGATAGCTGAAATACAATGAAGGTCACTAAAATAAAGATTGTGTATAAAAGTCTGTTCACTGAAGTTTTTAAAGTTCCTCTTTGTGAGTTTTGTATTCTCACATCTCTAACACAAACAACTGGGAAATGGTCACTAATATATTGGGCAAAGTAGAAACATATTTCTCTGTTGTATTCGTTAAAAAAACTAAGATCAATCAGAGTAGACTTTGAAGGATCTTTAGGGTTGGGCAGTGTAGGTTTAGGCACCGTATGGGTTAGGTTTAGATCATCACAAATGTTTTTTAGATTGTCTGAAGCCTGCATTCCCAATCGTAATTTAGGTCACTTTGGATTTAGTAAAAGATTACAACAAACCAGTTAACTCTTCGAGTGCACAAAGGTTATACGAGGGAGGACGGTAGACCCGTATAACTGTTATGGATACATTTTTCCCCATTCAAAAGCTTAAAGATAGTAGCTCAACTTTTTTGGTAAGGGAAATGGATTTCAGAAATACAATTTCATAAAAATGACCATTCCACCACCTCTACCCTGTCTGTCAGCTCTGAACACATGATAACCCTCAAGTCCAAAATGTCCCAAGAGATCCATGTTTCAGTCAACACCAGAAAGACAGGATTCATCAGCATAGCACAGATTGTAATGTAATCCTGTTAATGAAGTAAGCTCCTAATGTTCAGCTGCATCAACCCAAGTAATAAAAAAAAAAGGTAAGTCACATGGAAACTCCAACTCAAACAATCTATGTTCAGTAGGCGAATGCAGGGCCCTGTCTGAAGGTTTATATTGATATAGTTGCTATGGCTATAAGATTGCATAGACCTGCACCATTTGGTCTATCCCCATTAGTAATAGAGGAAGGAGAAAAACATTGGAATTAGCCAATGTCAATAGGAACTGTCAGAGTAACCAATGATGCAATGTTATACATTTACATTGGCTTTGGCTGCTATAGTGTAACAGCCCAAGCCCTCTACATGATTTGAAACCGAGGGGGTTTTCAAGTTTATGGAATTTACATTGGAACTCTTTTGAGCTAACAATAGCAGATTTAAGAGTGGAGTTCAAATTAATGGGTACAAGATTACAACTGACAACACCCCTGGCAGTACAGACAACAGTATGACAATAACGCTTAGAGAGGATGGAAGATATTACCTGAGCGGGGCTTGGTCTGTTTCTGAGTCAATATCTTAAAAGGTATAGGGTGCAGCATTTTCACTTTTGGATAAATAGCGTGCCCAATTTCAACTTCCTGTTACTCATGCCAAGAATATAAGATATGCATATTATAAGTAGATTTGGATAGGAAACACTCTGAAGTTTCTAAAACTGTTTGAATCATCATGTGAGTATAACATAACTTATGTAGCAGGCAAAACCCCGAGGACTAACCGTTCAGAATTTCTCATTGGCAAACGATATTTCTCATTGGCAAATTATATTTCTTAGGAACTTGTTTTCAGTTCCTACCGCTTTCACTGGATGTCACTAGTCTTTGGAATTTGGTTGAGGTTATTAATTTGTGCAATGAAGAAGTACGGCCATCTAGGAACTACGTAACACTGTTGAGAGTTGCACAAGACTTGAAAAGTAGCTTGGTTTGTTGTGTTCCTGTATTGAACACAGATAGACCCGTCTTCAATTTGATTAATTATTAACGTTTAAAAATATTTTGGCAAAGTTTATATGCAACTTTTTAAATATTTTGTAGTGATGTTGCGCATTTTGGAAGCTGTTTTTTTCTGGATCAAACGCACCAAATAAATGGACATTTTGGATATATATGGATGGAATTAATCAAACAAAAGGACCAATTGTGATGTTTATGGGACATATAGGAGTGCCAACAAAAGAAGCTCATCAAAGGTAAGGCATGTTTTATATTTTATTTCTGCGTTTTGTGTAGCGCCTGCAGGGATGAAATATGCTACCCTCTTTGTTTACTGTTATGCTATCATCAGACAATAGCTTCTTATGCTTTCGCCGAGAAGCCTTTTTAAAATCTGACATGTTGGCTAGATTCACAACGAGTGTAGCTTTAATTGAGTATCTTACATGTGTGATATAATGAAAGTTTGATTTTTATATAATTTATTTGAATTTGCCACGCTGCATTTTCCCTGGCTTTTGGCAGAGTGGGACGCAACCGTCCCCTGTACCATAAGAAGTTAAGTGGTGTCTTTGATAACATGTTATCAAGATGGTCAGATGAGGCAATTCTAACTTAACGGATATATGAGTTTTACAGCAGTTTTAAGGGTAGGAACATGCTTTATCACATTTGGTTATCAATTTCACCTAACTTACTGAAATGTTTCAGTTCATCTTTAAAGTGACAAACCCGGTCATCTATGTTTCTATGAATCTGGTTCTATTACACATATAATATAATAATAACATGCGCAAACACTAATTGAGACAAATAGTCTTGTTTAGTATTCCAAGCATATTCAAGCCTGAAGCTTGCATTTTGCGTAAAACAACCTCTCTCTCTTTCTCGCACACGCACACACACACACACACACACACACACACACACACACACACACACACACACACACACACACACACACACACACACACACACACAAAACAAAATTAGAAAAGTAAGAGAAAAGTGAATGCCCTCTGCATTCGTCCCAGCAGAGGAAGGCTGTCTGAGGCATATTCAGGGGAACAGTGGGCTCCAATCAGGTTTACCTGGTACCCATGCAGGTGTCCTTGTTGTGAGTGGAAACACTGACTGCGGGTGGGCTGGAGGCGATGCCAGCAGGTGGGCCAGATAGACAGATGTGAGCACCATTCGCTTGATCGTTTGTTTGTTTGGCTCCCTCTCAGTCCTGCACCCCTGCTCTTTTTTCAGGCACTGGCCTCAATAATATGCATCCTGATGAACGTCCAGTTGTCTGTCTCTTGTTGTTCATTTTCCTCTCTGGGTGTCCATCATCCATCAATCTGTTTGTCCACTAAAACCTATTCTTAGAGGAAACATCTGGTGTCCATTAGAGTTCATGTAGTATTTGATTTATTGGAAATACCTTGAGCATTTGATTGACCCCTAGCTGGGGTGACTCACCCCTACCTGGGTTGCCAGATGGGCGGCTTTTGGGACTTGGAACTGTTTAATTGGTTCCATTGCTGTCATGGATCCCTCTGGAACTTTTATTGCGCACACCTGGCCCGTATTCCCACTGATTGTATTTGTATATATGTGCCCTTTGTTCACCATGATGCTGTCGATTATTGTTACAATGTCCAATGGTGCATGTGAGTACCTGTGCTGTCTGTTTTGGTCTTTCATGCACTTGTGGATTACACAGATGATTACGGGTCTCGTCCCATGTGTTAATCGTTGTGCGCTTGTGTTATTTATTCAAGGTACTCCTCGCTTTTTTGTTTGGGTTTCAACCCTGTGTTTTGTTAAGTGTTTGTTTGGACTTCGTCCCCGTGCCTTTTCACGGCACACCGTAATTTGGGTGCAATAAAAAAACGTATTACGCATTCCTGCGCCTGTCTCCCGAATCTCTTCATGCCAACCTGACAATCGCGCCATAATTTGTTTCTTCTATTTGAAGTCAGATCTGGTGTCCAGTGCAGTCACACTCGAGTTGCATGCAACCAATGACACCAGAGTACTTACATTCACAGCCAAGGATCTACAAAGATGGACCCAGAGCTGTTTCCTTCCTAGTCCTCCTAAAACAGTCATTCAATCTGTGCTGCAGAGTAATGTCTTACATAACTGTTGCTCATTTGACACCACAGTATCTAAGCCCCTGAAAAATCATTCACAACCACGGTTTCAGAAACCAATTAAATAGTGAGAGCGTAAACTTCAGGTGCTAGTATGGAGCAGAGTGTAAACTGGTACCATATGCTACTAAATATACTTTAGAATGCCAACGTATTACTTGGTGTACTTTGAGGACAGTCTCAGTAAAACAAAGACACATTTCCAGTCTGTCTGTGAGTCTTCATTCTCGGTAGCCTACTTCCCTAAACAGGTTGATAGCGCAGTGGTCTGGGCACGGTATGCACCCTGCCAAGGTCAGAAGGACCTAAGCAGTTATCAAATCCCCCAAAGACAGGCTGAGAGTCAGGGTGAGATTAGAATGAAAATTTAAAAAAAATAAAAAGTGTAATCTTTCCCTCCATCCTTATACCTTCAAGCCAGACAGATTTATTTAAAACTGAGAGATGGATTTGCAATGTGAAATAAGCCTATTTTAAATGATAGCCTTAGCTTAAGATTAACACTTCATGTAGTGAGTGCATACATTTTCATACTGATCTCCCAAGGGAGTCAAACCCACAACCATGGGTTGCCAACACCATGCTCTACCAATGGAGCTACACGAGACATTGTACACCAATACAAAGAATCTGTACTGACTCAACAAACGACTATTGTTGATGTTATTATACTACAGTATACAATGGTACCAAAAATCACAAATAGACCTACACACTAGACAAAAAAATGTCCTCCAAAAAATGTAATTAAATATACCTCAGCTCCAAGTGAAAATACTGTATTTCTACTGTGTTTATCCTCTCTCATCCACAGGATCCCCACAATGGTAAGAGAGTGTGTGGGTTAGAGATTGTTTCCACCCTCCTGAATCCTGTATGAGTCAGAGCTGTGTTTCACTCACAGTGAGAGGAGATGGGATGGGAAGCTACTCATCCATTACATACAATGTGCTCCCCGGGGCTACCCTGAGTGTGATCTGAATAGCTGAATAGCTGACAGGAAAGGGGTTGCATTGCAGTCCTTGCTATCACTATAACAACGATACTCGTGCTTTGATTAGAACCAATGAGGCACAAACTCATGATCTCTACTAATATCAGCATAATAAGATGGTGTATTTAGTGAAAAGTCTTGATTTACATTTCTTAGATTTGTTTACATGACTCTTTATTACTTTTTCAGTTAGTCAAACATATCATTCTAAGGTTCCAGACTTGACAGGAACTTGAAAGGTATTTGTGTCACAGACATGTTGAGGCATGTTGAGAGACAAACACAAAGCTGAGCTATAGGGTGAATGAAGTCAAAGCCTCTGAAAGCAACCACATTCCCCTCTCCTCCTCTCCTGCTGCACCCAGGCTTCGTCTGGCTTTGCTGTCCTTGGCAATGGGAAACGGAGGGACATTCAGAGGCTAATGTATTACTGTCGGGGGATATCAAGCTGCTGTCTCATGGGAAACAGAAAGTGATCTTCATTAGGCTCAGAAGGCGTCCCCTGCCTGCTTCTCACTGTGGAAACGGCTTCCCCGTTCGCCTCTTCGGTTCTGAGAGGAGATTAGGAAGGCCCCACAGCCTCCTGCTGGACCAATTGGGTAAAATCATAAGCTACCTCCTTGAGTTTTACATCAGGAACTACCAACCTGTCTTCATATGAGAAATATTTTCTCTCTCTCTCTCTCTCTCTCTCTCTCTCACTTAATCTATCTCTCTCTCTCACTTGCTCTCTCTCTCTCCCTCTCTTGCTCACTCTCTTGCTTAATTTCTCTCTCTCGCTTAATCTCTCTCTCTCTCTCTCTCTCTCTCTCTCTCTCTCTCTCTATTAAAGCCATTGTGGATGCTGTTAATGAGGAGCCCCTTGGCTAGGCAGGCAGTGTGATTATATTAACAGGAATGTTTGACACTTTCTCTGACAGTTGTGGTTAGTATTCATAATTGATTTAGGATAGAGCATAGGTCAAAGCCGAAATTCTACTTACCGGTAGTGTGCATGCACGGACGCACAAACACACACACACACACACACACACACACACACACACACACACACACACACACACACACACACACACACACACACACACACACACACACACACACACACACACACACAGAGTCTGTCAATCACAAGTCCAATGAGAAATGTAATTCCATTATAAGTAAGTGCACACCTGTTAGTCAATATTAGATTGATTATCATCGTAATCCTTACTGGGGAAATGTATGACATTTGATATTTAGTTTGTTGTTAGTTCCATTTACAGTTTTTTCCAACTGCTTACACACGTTTTTTCAAAATTGTCTCCTTTTTTCAAAACTCTACACACAATTCCCAAAACTGCACACACAAAATGCCTCACATCTCCTTCAAAATGTAACACTGCATTCAAAATGCAATAAACACGTGTCAGAATGAAGCATTTGCATCAAATGGCAAACACTGCTTTCATAATAGTACATTTTTGGATATACCATGTAAACACTGTTGTTCTAAATCTAAAGCTCTTTGGTCTTTCGTAGGCTTATATCTACATGTCAATACAATGTTCTACAGTGAAAGTAATCTGCTGAGAGGGGTAACAAGTACACTGTAAACACCAATGCAATGTCGAAACAGAAAATATTTATTAGGCCAAACATTACTGTTGTATACAGTAGCAAACAACAAGACCATAAACATATGTAAACCAAAAGTATATTCTTTAGAATACAGTAAAGAACACAATTGTGTGTGTGGGGTCCCGGGGGGGGCAGTCCAGGAATTGGTAGGGGGGGATCACCAGTGCTAAGCTACGCTTCATCTCTTCTCCGGCCTGAGTCTGGCCACAATACTTTGTCCACATCACAAGATACGTTTTCTCTTGCCAAACATGGAGGGAAGTATCTCCTAGCATGGCGTATCCAACCTTGGACAGAGGCAACCTCTATGTCCCCACATGGAGGGAAGTATCTCCTAGCATGGCGTATCCAACCTTGGACAGAGGCAATCTCTATGTCCCCACATGCGTCCTCCATAGCCTGGAGAAGCGGCATGCGGGCATAGGGTTGGCAATTATACACTTTCCAGCACCAGGCTGAGAAGAATTCCTCTATGGGATTTAGAAAAGGTGAATATGGGGGTAGGTACAAAACTACAAATTGTGGATGGGTGGCAAACCAGTTTTGAACCAGAACAGCCCGGTGAAAACTAACATTGTCTCATAAAACCACAAATCTAGCAGGCTCCTGATCTGGATCAGGGACAAGCATTGTTCCCACATGCTTCAAGAGGGCCACCATTGTTCCTGTTCCCAAGAAAGCTAAGGTAACTGAGCTAAACGACTACCGCCCCATAGCACTCACTCACATCATGAAGTGCTTTGAGAGACTAGTCAAGGACCATATCACCTCCACCCTACCTGACACCCTAGACCCACTCCAATTTGCTTACCGCCCAAATAGGTCCACAGACGATGCAATCTCAACCACACTGCACACTGCCCTAACCCATCTGGACAAGAGGAATACCTATGTGAGAATGCTGTTCATCGACTACAGATCAGAATTTAACACCATAGTACCCTCCAAACTCGTCATCAAGCTCGAGACCCTGGGTCTCGACCCCGCCCTGTGCAACTGGGTACTGGACTTCCTGACGGGCCGCCCCCAGGTGGTGAGGGTAGGTAACAACATCTCCACCCCGCTGATCCTCAACACTGGGGTCCCGCAAGGGTACGTTCTGCGCCCTCTCCTGTACTCCCTGTTCACCCACGACTGCGTGGCCACGCACGCCTCCAACTCAATCATCAAGTTTGCGGACGACACTACAGTGATAGGCTTGATTACCAACAACGACGAGACTGCCTACAGGGAGGAGGTGAGGGCCCTCAGAGTGTGGTGTCAGGAAAATAACCTCACACTCAACGTCAAAAAAACTAAGGAGTTGATTGTGGACTTCAGGAAACAGCAGAGGGAGCACCCCCCTATTCACATCGATGGGACAGTAGTGGAGAGGGTAGTAAGTTTTAAGTTCCTCGGCGTACACATCACAGACAAACTGAATTGGTCGACCCACACAAACAGCATCGTGAAGAAGGCGCAGCAGCGCCTCTTCAACCTCAGGAGGCTGAAGAAATTCGGCTTGTCACCAAAAACACTCACAAACTTCTACAGATGCACAATCGAGAGCATCCTGTCGGGCTGTATCACCGCCTGGTACGGCAACTGCTCCGCCCACAACCGTAAGGCTCTCCAGAGGGTAGTGAGGTCTGCACAACGCATCACCGGGGGCAAACTACCTGCCCTCCAGGACACCTACATCACCCGATGTCACAGGAAGGCCATAAAGATCACCAAGGACAACAACCACCCGGGCCACTGCCTGGTCACCCCGCTATCATCCAGAAGGCGAGGTCAGTACAGGTGCATCAAAGCTGGGACCGAGAGACTGAAAAACAGCTTCTATCTCAAGGCCATCAGACTGCTAAACAGCCACCACTAACATTGAGTGGCTGCTGCCAACACACTGACTCAACTCCAGCCACTTTAATAATGGGAATTGATGGAAATTGATGTCAAATATATCACTACTCACTTTAAACAGTGCTACTTAATATAATGTTTACATACCCTACATTATCCATCTCAGACTGTATGAATATGTATATACTGTACTCCATCATCTACTGCATCTTTATGTAATACGTGTATCACTGGCCACTTTAAACTATGCCACTTTGTTTACATACCCTACACTACTCATCTCATATGTATATACTGTACTCGATACCATCTACTGCATCTTGCCTATGTACCATCACTCATTCATATCTTTAACATCTGCTAACCATGTGTGTGACAAATACATTTGATTTGATTTGATTTGTAAATTGCATGCAGAAAAGTGAGCATATGGCCGGTGTTGTACGGACCCAGTGTGGCATTGTGATGGAGGACCCTGTTTTGAGTGATGGCAGCACACATAGTTATATTACCCCCACGCTGTCCAGGGACATTGGTAATTGCCCTCTGTCCTATTACATTTCTTCCGCGGCGCCTGGTTTTGGTGAGGGTGAAGCCAACCTCATCCACATAAATAAATTCATGGCGAATTACATGGGCATCCAGCTCCAATACTCTCTGTAACAGACAAAAAGATATACAGATGAGTAAATATGGTATGTCTGAAGTACTGGAAGTAGTGTTGCATACATACCTCTACAAAGTCATGTCACATATTATTGACTCTGTCAGAGTTTCTCTCAAATGGCACCTTGTAAAGTTGTTTCATCGTCACTCGGTGCCGTTGGAGGATGCGTTGTATGGTCGACATGCTTACAGCATTGATGTTGTTAAATATGGTGTCATTATTCAAGATATGCTCTCTTATCTCTCGAATCCTAATTGCATTGTTGGCCAAAACCATATTTTTAATTGCAGTCTCTTGTACATCTGTAAACAAGCGTCCGCGTCCTCCATGATGTCTTTGCCTTTCCACTCTGTACAGAATTCAAACACAGTATGTGTTCAGCATAGAAACTGTAAACAATGTACAAAAAAATGTAGTACAGCATGATAACCAACCTCATTCATTCAATGCAGTGCAGTAAATGGATGGCTTAGAGTTACAAATGTTTATGCAATACTATGCAGTCATACGTTTTACAGTACATTACTGTAATGCTAAAATAGTCATTAGATAGTTGCATACCTGTTCTCATTTCTGAAGGTTCGAATTATGGACGCCACTGTAAATCCACTCAAGTTGGGCTGGACTCTCAGTCCAGCCTCTCTCATGGTCAAACCGTGGTTGATCACATGATCAACAAGTCAAATCAAATCAAATCAAATCAAATCAAATCAAATCAAATAAAAATCCCTGATCAACAAGTGTTGCACTAATCTCATCAGAGATGGCTCTCCTTCCTTCTCTTCTTTGCCCTCGTCCTCTTCTTCCTCTCCCTCCTACTCCTCTTGCTCTCTGTCCATTGTTGGCATCCATTGTTCAAAACCTTTGACCTATTTATAGGCCTATACTACAGTAAAGCAATGATTGGTTAGTGATCAGTTGAGCTATTAGTGTTTGCACATGTGAGGAGTGTGTGTGTGA